>NC_135780.1:1794091-1810001 GCF_028453695.1 Augochlora pura
GCTCGCCTTTGTGCGCGCGCCAGCCCATAAACGCGTTCCACCTGTGTGCCGCCGCTGTAGAGCGCGGCTGTCCTGTGTCGGTGTGCACGGATGCAGGCTGGCCGTGCGCCGCGGCACAGAGTTCCGCCGTGCTACGAATGTGGCTTGTACTGCAGATACGTTGCGGTTCTGGCCTCTCCGGCTCGCCTATTACCCGCTCGTCGGCCGAACGTGATACATTGTCCCTGCCAAATTCATGCAACGACCGAAAATTTCGAACCCCCCCTCCCCCGACGGCCGAAACAACGCCGGCCCTGCCTGCCTGCCTGCTCCCCCTCTCCCCTCTCCCTCTCCGCCCCCTCGTCTTCGTCCCTGTTTCTCTGTTTCTGTCCCTGGCCCGCCACCCAACTGTCCGATTACATAGTCGCGTGACCCGGGATGCTGACTGGCGAACCAGCGTTCCGTATCCTTGACGGTTCCGCTCTGACAATCGGCGAGGATTTAGGGTGTCAGGCTGCCGGTTGCCGCGCGCTGCTCTGTCTTTTCCGCTGATTGCCGGGGGGACGGGCACGCGCGCCTGCCGCCGCCATTACTTTTTCACGATGATTGTACTCCGGTAATTAGAACGGATGTTTATATGAACGCGGTTCCTCGTCTACGCGGAGAGGAGAACGCGGAGCCGCGGATACGGCTGAGACTTGTCGACTGTGTGTGTGTGTGTGTGTGTGTGGGTCTCCTGGCCGAGGAAGTGGATTGCAGTTTGATGGGACAAGTGCAGGCTGTTTGGATTAGACCGGTGGATTGGGATGATTGTGGTCGGACTGTGGGAATATGGAGAGCAGTTAGCTAGATGAGGAGAGAATATAGCTTCCATCCGAGTCGGCGGAAAGAGCTTTGCTCTGCCGGACGAGCGCTGTTACGGAATCGGACAGTTAGGGAATAGGTAGCCTTCTCGAACGGATCTTTGTATTTTTCGCGGATTTTTCTTACATATTTTTGGTAATTTTTTAACCGATGGGTAACTTCTCGTACATGTTCGATGCATAGGTAAATTAATAAAGTTGCACAGTGATCATATAAATGGTATATGGATGACCTCTGGCCTAATGAAATCTTGCTACCCAATGAATAACTGCAGTTAAAAAAAGGAGAACGTACAGAAATTTACTACGACTTGATAAAAAGTAAAATGTAAAAAATAAAAATATTAAAAAAAATTCTTATTACTAAAATTATTTTTGAAAATTAAATACTTAGAAACAGGTTTACAGGTTATCGATAAAAAAAATCACTTACACGACTTGGCCTATTCTAACCGACCAAAAGAGTTGCTTTTGGTAATGAAAGTGACAATGAAGTAATCTCTAGCGAATTGAATTTTGACAGACGTTACAATTTTTGCATCGCAGGTCGGCTCAATCAGCCATTCATTGAGTCACAATGCACACGCCATCAATTAGGCATACGTTCCTTGAATAACTTCGCCGGCCGCGAGAAATTCGCTCTCCCGACTACCGGTCGCAACGATTTTCCAAATTACTATTCCGCGTTCCGTTCCGGGCACGCAAATAACCCGGCGCCCGTGCCGTTTTCGCCCGACAGGTGTCTATTTCCGGACGTCGCCGGAAACTCGATTAAACGTGGCGATTTTTGGAAACGCGTGGCTAAAGTAACCTTTGTCGGCCGTCTACGGAACGCCGGCTGGGTTATTTATAAAAACAGACAGCGTTCGATCCGGCGCCGAAACGATGAAAACCCATCAGTCCCCGCGCGTCCATTATTTTCACGAATTTCTGTGTCGGACACCTCGGATGTTGCTCAGTTCAAGAAAAATCGTCGCTCTTTACCTGAAAAAATTATTGAAAAATATGCAAGTGGAATATCGTTGTCAAATTTTGCAGAGACTTCAGACGCATTTCCAAGAAATCCTTGAGAAATTAATTTTGTCCCAGTGTTCTCAGAAATTATTTTTTTACTGTGGATTAATTTCGGAAAAATTCGACAATTTCTCTATAAGATTCTAGACTCTATAGAATTCTAGAATTCTAGGCTTCAGAAAATTCTATAGCGGTGATCGATGAAAATATGAACGCAAAAATTTACAGAGACGTCGAAGGCGCCTTCAATATGCCTATAAAAAAATAATTACACCATACAAGAACACCATAGTTCTTAGAAATTATTTTTCGGTGCACAACATCCGTAGACAAACTTTCTGTTTCAAGTAACAGATCCAGCTTCGCTAAAAAGAAATTCCACGAAGACAACCGATCAGAATATCGTCCCTAAGCTTCGAGAAACCTTTGAGTGTAGTTCCAGAAAGCTCCCAAAAAATAATCATCTCCCACGGACTTCTAAAAATAATTTCTCGATACGCGATATCCGGAGGAAGACGCGACTCTCCTCTCCTTTCATTCAAAACCAATCCCCGAGCGATTAAAAAAAAAAAATCTAAAACCGTAACCAATCCGAGCATCGACACAGATCCTTGCAACGACAATAAGCACTGTTCTCCACACCCCTAAAAGAATATCCCTGCCTCTGGCTCCGCCTCGACCCGATAAACCCCCCCGATCTGTCCTCGCGGCGGCCGCAAGACTCGAGCAAGAACTTTTGTCGAATATCGTCGGAACGTCGACACATATTTTCGGTGACACGGTTTCCGTATAAACGAACGATACTCTTGATGTGGCTGGGAGATAAGATTTTAAGAGCTCCCCGGTCTTGTTCCCTGCGGAGGGGTGCGGGCAGATAGAAAGAGAGAGAGAGAGAGAGAGAGAGAGAAAGAGAGAGGAGTTGGGGTTGGTGCAGGAAAAAAAATGGAAGTAACGGCACGCCGCGAACGAGCGGGCCGAACAAAGAGAAAATTTCAATCGCGGCCGAAATATCGGTCGTCTCTCTTGGGAGGCGGGATCGGCAGGAGGCAGCCTGTGCAGGAAACAAAGCGATACACCGGTCGAAGGGGGTGGGGGGTGGGTGGGTCCCGGTGAATGGCGGCTGATTTCCGAGGCAGCGAATTGAAAATTAATCCGGACCGGGTTGTTTGTACGCCGGGTTTTATCGCGCTCGATTTTCTCATTACCTCGTGTCCCGGTCCGGGTTACGCGGCACCGAAATCCTGCTGACAAATTCATAGGCTGGTCCGGCGGCAGAAAGGGAGCCAAAAAGGAGTAAAACCAGGGCCGCGGGGACGGGCCGGGCCGGGCGGTGGACGAGGGGGTCGCATTTATGAACGGAGCTCACATGACGGCACCGTTCCGCGGCTCTGCAGACTCGGGAATACCGGGGACCGGGGACCGGGGACCGGGGACGAGGCCAGACAACGCGAACGAGGATTAAAATGACAGAAAACGTCGGAAACCGACCCCCGCTGCCCCCCTCCCCCTCCTCCTCCTCCTGCGCCGCCCGCGTTCCGCCAATAAAACCGCCCCGGCGAATGCGCGGCAATGGATTTCGAACCTACATAGCTTTTTTACTCCCCCCTCTAAGCCCGCCCTGCTTAAGATAATGAACGGTTCCCGGCATTGTTGGAAAGTTTAGGCGACCGGAGCCGCGATACGACTCGCAGAGCTGGATTCCCGCGGATCGTTATCACTGCGGATCTCCGAGCAACGCGGATTCTTGAGCGAGTACCACACGGAAACGGCGTTCGCCGATTAAAACGGTTTTCGTTGCGATAACGTACGTCGAATGGCTTTTTTACCGCTGCTGTTCATTCTAGAAATTTTACTTGAACAAGATTCAGACTTCTTTAGTTGCTTTGTTTCTTTGGTTCCTGTTGTTTAACCACTTCGGTACGGCGCTCATCGGCCACGAAATTTTGCCCACAACCGGCACTCACCATTCGCATGCTACTTCGTGCATCGACAGTGAATCCGTTTTGCTCTTTTACAGATCTTTGAAGAGAAAAGCTTTGAAGCACTAGATATGTGTATTTCTGGACGTAAACACTGCAATTGCAGAGATAAGGCAAAAGTTCTTGGCAGTCGACTATAGTCGACGCTCGGCCGTGTGCGTTCATATCACGGCCGTCGACTATAGTCGACACTCGTACCGAAGTGGTTAACACTTCCAGTAGCGATTGAACGAACGATTAGGATAGATGTACCGATTGTGGCTAGGGCATCTTGTCTGGTCATCTCTTTTATTATTCATATTTTCTTACTCGAAGTTAGCTGCGGTTCCTAATGACGATACTGTCACTGGTGTCTCTAGTGGACTATTATAATAAACTATTTTCAGTAAAGAACCTGTGGAATCGAATGGTTGTTTTACGACGTTTTTTAGGCGAACAGGAATGGTACCAAAGTTTTGAGCAGAAGGACGAATTTCTGTATTTTATGAAAATTTCTACATCTAAGGTACGGAACTTTGATCAGGGTTCAGGTATACCTGTAAGTATGCTAGGCACAAAAATGCGTACTGTCGCCCAGCTTACTAGTTCTTCTGTACAGTCCGTCTTATTCGTATCGTGCACCTGTCGGTATGATTTTAGTTCTTCCACCGTATCTTCCTATCAACCTTTAACCCTTTGCACTCGGTTGTCCTCTCTCAGGGGACATCGTAATTCTAGTAAATGATTAAACATTAAAGTTTATTAGCTATTTGCAACTATTTCTCGATGTCTACAAATTCATATAAATCGAATATTGTTATAACAATATTATATATACATATATACATATATATCGTATATAATAATATAAATGTTTATAAGCGCTGGTAGGTAACATCCATGATGGCGCCGAGTGCACAAGGTTAAATATAATTATTTACACTGGTTTTTACACTGCACGAGTGTTTTATTCCATACAACCCCTCAACGCAAAGAACTAGTACACAAATGGTCTCAAACGGTGAAAAATTCGTGTACTATTAACCCCATGTCGTACTTTAACGAGTCAGACTCGTGACGGAGATTTCTAGTAATAAGTTATTAGGTACGAATATTCATCCGTTCCTTCAACTGGGAATAAAATTTTATTCTCTCGTTACCAATATTCAAACATTCAAGTAGACACAAGCACACGATAAATATAAAATTTCCTTTTTCATCTAAGAATTTAGTACGATCGAAGAAATTCTAATCGTACAATTTCTAAAGAAAATGGCACGGCAAGGGGTTAAAATCCTACTATACCCTACTATTAAAATTTGCACATTTCCTTCGCGGTACAAGACTTATAACCCATTCGCTGCCAAGGACGAGTATACTCGTCTTTGGCAGAGTGTCACGCATTACCAGGACGAGTATACTCGTCCTACTTTAAATATATTATAACATGCAGGCTTTTGAATTAGCAAATTTGCCAACAACAACAACAACAACATTGCCAACGACGAGTATACTCGTTTTTGGTTTTCTGCTTCTAAATGATTTTGTATGATAATATATGTGCTCTTACGAAGAAATAACAGGGTTTCGGTAAACAATAGCACTCAAAATATAAATGGCAATGGGAATGACTTCATATAATTTAGGCTTAGCAGCGAATGGGTTAAACTAGCCGCGCTGAAAAATTCCTATAAATCCTAAACGTAGCCAGAACCGGTACTCGTACCTCGCATTCGCTCGGGCAAATTCACGGTGACTCTGAAGCGTGCGACTCCGGGAGCGCGACGATCGACGGGGGTACTTGTTACATTTTTCAAATCGCGAAATTCGAGTCGATTTCTCAGGTACCGTATTACTAGGGGATTTCCGTGGATACTCCTGGGGGGAGAGAAGGGGGGGGGGGGGGGGGCGTGGGGTAGAAGAGCCGGCCGGGAACGGGAAGGTAGAATCCAATAAAAGCACCGGACTCTCGAAACCCTTGGCCGGCTTCGAAATTGGATATTTCGTCGTCCTCGCGGCCCCGATATCGAACCGGCGAGGCTGCGGCGCGGCTGCGGCGCGGCGCGGCGGCCTCTTGTCGCTGATTTCCGAACGGCGAAGCCGGAAGTCTGCGTTCCGGCCACTCCTTCTTCATCGATCCTCCGGCGACGTCGTTGGCTCGGTGTTCTTATCGGGACGACAGAGGAATCGCCGGTTTTTCGTTTCGACGTCGGCCGAGCTAATTCTTTTGGACGTCGATCGGACGGCCGCCTGCGGGCCGCCCGATGAATATCCTGCCGGCTGCTGCAGGAAATTACGTCCGAGTCGACCGCTCCCACTCTATCTAACGTTATTCTTAATGATTCGCCGGTTGTCCGACCTGTTATCCGGCGATTACGGTCTCGGGTTTGTCTCTTGAACCACGTTGCCGCAAGAACGTTTCGATAGAGGCATGTAGCGCCCAGTCGTGCGCACAAGAGAAAGTCTCTTCTTCGTGCAAACAACGAACGTAATTTACGACTCTCGTTCGACGAAGCTATTTTTGAGTCGACATTTTCCAGATCTTTGCAACGCATGTTTGTTAGAGTCTTGTCCGAAGGTCCTCAATAGCAAACAGAGACCGTCGTAAATTAAGGGATTATCTGAAGGGCACTTGGGCCGGACGCGCATCGACTTTCGTGCACGTGGGTCCGGCGCGGGTGGCCTGAAGAAAAGTCCCACGTTCGCACGGTAAAACGCATCCCCTCCGGTCACCTCGCCGTTCCGAAAACAAGTACGCCACGGACGTAAGGAGTAGGCGGTGATACGGAAAAACGAACAGCACTGATTGGAAAATACCCAACGCGCGGGTTAGCCAATCAGGGTTGTTTCGGAATTTTACCAGGGCAAGCGCGAAGTTATAGTTTTTAAGAAAGACACTTGGTTACGACGTGTCCTACGATAAATGTCGTGAAAGAGCACTCTCCGTGAGGACATACCGAGTCAGTTAGCCAGCGGAGAAATATTGTATATTTGTATATATTAGTAAAAAACAGTAACTTCACATCGCGTACAATGAATTCACCTATCTACCCACAGACACGAGAAATGCGGCTATTTCGAACGTCCGTGAAGGGTTCAGCAACTTTGCAATGGACAGCGTCGCATTTTGATTTGGAATTGCGCGTCCATGAAAATTCTGAACTTTTAACAGCAAGGTTAAATTGTTAGCTATTTACAGTGATTGTCAAGCGAGGGTCGACTGTGATCTTTCACTTCTTGCGCTACAATAACGAGTCAGACTCGTGGCGAAGATTTCGTGGAAGATCTACTGAATATAGATGTTAACCCTTTGCACTCGAGTGGCGACCATGCGGCGCCGTTAAAATTGCTGTAACACGTTCCAAAATTATTCTTATAAATATCTCCGAAACTTAGATTGAAAATTTTGAAAATTTTGAAAAATTTGTTAAACGTGTCATTGTTATATGAGTGACGAGACTCAATTTCATATGCATAGAATGAGTTTTGTTATATAAAATGGAAATACTAGAAGCCAGAAAAATTATTTCAGATTTCCAGTTAAGACCCCTTCGAGTGCAAAGAGTAAATATTGTAAATCGAGTATAATATCTTGTAAATTGAAATAAAATTGAATTCTTCTGTTATCAAAGTATAGAAACGAAGGTAAATAAAGACAATGCAGGAAACAAAAATTGTCTGGTCCTGTTAGGAAAATGATTGACCCTTTGCCGTACTTTGACGTGTCTGATTCGTGATTATGATTTCTAACAATAACCTATTAAGTACGAATGTTATTTCGTCTTTTTAAGTTGAAATAAAATTCTGTCTTTTTGCCAGTAATATTTAAGCACTGAAGTAATTGTAAACACGCTATAAATATTAATTTTATTTCTCCTCTAAGAAATTATTCCAATGGAAAATTATTTAATCATTGTAACTGCGAAGATAAAAGTACTGCATGGGGTTAACGACGAATAAGTGCAAATCGTCACAGCATGAAAAGAACTATAATGCAAGGTGTCAATAAGAACTCGAAAATAGACAAAGGGCTTCATTAAAGTCCAAACAACTCAAAGAAATTACTGTACCTTTAACCCTTTGCACTCGGCTGTCCCCTCTCAGGGGACATCGTAATTCTAGTATATGACTAAACATTAAAGTTTATTAGCGATTTGCAATTATTTTTCGATATCTACAAATTCATATAAATCGAATATTATTATAACAATGTTATATATACATATACATATATCGTATACTATATAATAATATTATTGTTTATAAGCGCTGGCACGTAACATCCACGATGGCGCCGAGTGCTAAGGGTTAAATTCCAATTCCGACAGCAAGTCCTGCGGAAAAGTGATCGACGGCGAAGCTTCCTCTCCGTCCGCGTGTTTTTTAAACCGTTCCGTTCGTTGAATCCTCTCCGCGCGCGCGCGGGCGAATTCTTTCGTAGCCTTTGCCGAGGCGAATGAAATAAGGGCAGCCTTTGATCGGCCGAAGTAGAATAGGACGCTTCAACGTGAGAGAAAGGCGAGTAGAATAGGGAGGAGTGGTCGCAGTCGGACAAGCGGAATAGAACAGCTCCCGCGGAGAAGAAAGTTGAACCGAATAAAGGACGAATAAAGGACAGGACTAACGAAATAAATCAATTTGATCCGAGCGGATAGAATGGAGGAAGAACGCTCGGCCGGAAAAAAGTAACGGGAGTAGGTTCCGTCGAGAGGGCCGGCAAAAATGGAAGTGAAAATTCGCCGGGTGAATTTCGCGCGTCTGAATTTTCCCAGGGTCTCCGCTACTTTTTCTCGCCGGAAGTTTTTTCACGCTGGCGCGCCGCACGAGAAAGGAGCCGGCCCCGCGCGCATCCCCCATTACGTTCCCCAGGCGAGGAGCAGACGAAACCTGACACGCGCAATATGTTTCCAAGGGGTGGACAGGGGGGGGGGGGGGGGGGAAGGAAAAAAAAGAGAGGAGAAAAGCGCGCGCTCGTGTTCGCGTGACGCGTGCGAACCGGGACGCATAAATTGTCAACGGAGAAGCCTGGAAATCGGACTCTGGTTTCCGCCGTCGAGGGTGGGCCGGTCTCGCGATTCCCGGTAATTGAGCGGCCCGCGCCGCGTAATTAGAAACGGTGTCGCGTGGCGCAAAGCGGCGCGAAGCGACGCGAAGCGGCTGCCCGGGACCGCCGCGCGCGCGACGCGCTACGACAAAGTAGCATGAGAGCCGGCCCTCCGCGCGGTCGTTCCGATTGTATTTTTCCGTCGTGCCCGACGTGCCTGACAAACTCGAAAGTACGTATCTCCATCTTCGTTGCAAACATTTTCTACCGCGGGCGTACGCGATTATGGCCGGGCTGAAACAAAGTCATTACGTCTCGCTGATTTTGCTCGTTTTCAGATAAGGATAATGGCCCTTTGGTTGCCACGCCACTAACTGCGAAACTTGTACGTACGACAAGTTCTAATGACATCAATTACTTCGTTAGCGTTCTTTTAGCGGATCTAATAAAGCTGGGAAAACGTAACAGGTTACAGATTGATAATCGAGTCTGAGTAAATTTCTGAACACACAGGAATTTTTGTTATTTCATGATGCAGAGAATGCATATCCTCGTGCATTGTTTTATCTGCCATAAACTTGTTAACCCTTTGGCTAAGGCAGACTTCGGCACGACCGTAGTTTTTCGTTGGACGTGCATTTCTGAGGAAGTATATTAAAATATTCGAAATATTGAATTCTGTTACATTAAACCAATATTACTTGAAGTTAACAATAATTTCAAGCTTTTTTTACAATATATAATTAATCAGATTTGATAATAAACGGGGTCGAAATTCGATCTTGACGCCTATTGGCGCCTACAGTACCGGGAAGCCAACATGTCTCGGACGCCAATAGGCGCCAACAGTAGTCAAAGGGTTAAATAGGAGCTGCTAGCGCTGAAAGTTTCTCTTTCTACGATAGGTCTATCAGTTCCATTATTATTTTTCCTCTATTATTAGGCTCAACTAATAATCTTAAAAGATATTATTAAATTATACTATGCAAAATACATACGAAAACCATAGCGTATAATATTGTGTCTACTGTCCATCGTAAAGTCAACGAGAGCTGTAAATCTTTGCGCAGAAAACGTAACTGAGCAAATTCGAGTAACGTTAGCAAGGAAAATGCTACGAAATCGAATCTCTTATTACGAGGAAATAGATGTTACCCTTAGCCCCTTGCACTACGATTCCTTTCAAGTTGATTAACATTTATTTATCCGTAATATATCCTTTATAAGGCCAGGCAATTTTTATTTCTTTTATTATTTTATGCGCTTTCGTTTCCTGACTTTGATAAACGGAAGAATTTATTTATATTTCGATATAGTGGAAATTAATAACATTAATATTTATTGAATCTTGCATGACATCTGTATCACGAATCTGACTCGTTATTATAGTACACTCCCAAAGAAAAAGATAGCACACGCGTGCTATCTTTAATTTCTTGGGTTATAATTATGGTACAGGATATGTACTAATGGTACAGAAAGACTACCTTCTATTAATATGTAAACACGCATGTACACACATTTTAACTTTAACAATTTATTTTACGCATCCGCGAAAGCCGCTATAGCGGTGCTCAGTGCCTAAGAGGTTAAATATCATTGAGAATTGTTGGGGATTATTATTAAGAGCTGTCTACGCAGAAAGTAGACAATTTGAAAATTTAAATGACTTAAAAATCAGTATTAAATAGGAATGGAAAAATTGATCACAATCTTCAATTAAAGTACTATATAAATCCTTACTAAAAAGAATGATAGAAGTAATTGAGAACCACGGAGGTTCCACACATTATTGAACACAGGTACAGTTATATCATTTTCATATTTGCCTATATTAAAATTTATATAATATGGAATATTTTTCAGATGTGCTATCATTTTGTCTGTATTCATTTGGGTATTTTTATTTTTACCACGAGAATTCGTTGAAGAAAAGTCAATAAAAGCTATGTTTACATATTAGTAGAAGGTAGTATTTCTGTATCAATGGCACATTTCCTGTACCACAATTATAACGCGAGAAATTAAAGATAGCACGCGCGTGCTATCTTTTTCTTTGGGAGTGTATAAGGGGTTAAACGATAGGCACTGTTACCTATCTGCAGCTCTCCTCCATTTTCCCCTCCGCAACGTTGTCGCAGGATTCGGTCGCGCGATTGGATCGCCATCTTTTTCCTCGACACGGCAAATCGCGTGCGAATTCTGGCGAAATCTTGGCTGGAAACGGAACAAAGACACCGAGATTAAGGCATAGAGTAAGAGAAAGAAAGAGAGAGAGAGAGAGAGAATCGTCGCGGCTGGCGGTAGTTTTCGAGGTCTAATAACGCGAAGCCTGAGCGCTGTTGCGGCCGAGCGGACTATCGCGGCAGATATCCGAGCGGATACGCGTGCCGGGGAACTTTTGTTGCGGAACTCTCTGCGGAACGAACGTCGTAAAGCCGCTTACGTATTGCGCCGCTACTCAGACGCGATTCCGTGCACGCTCCGGCTAGCGGGGACCCTCTGCCAGAACCGTCGACCTACATTTCAGCGCGGACCATCTCGCGCCGCCGTCTTCCCGCCGACGAAGTCGAACGGGTTCGCTCTCTTCCGGACAATTACGAATCTCGAGCGAAGTCGGGGCTTCCGAAACTTCCGCGAACGCGTGCAGATCCGTCGAAATCGGGTCCTGCGTCCGAGACAGATTGGTCCTTGCGAACGCGGTTCGCGCGGCAACGCGTTCCGCGCGGTGTTGTTGCCGCGAATCGATCGGCATGGAAATCTTGCGTTTAATCCGTGGAGTAGCATCGAACCGCGGACCAGATTCCCCGGGGGGGGAAAGTCGAAGAAAGAGAAGGTTCGCTGTGGAGAAAGTCCATTACGTTGAATATTAAAGTGGAACGGAGGAGATCCCCTTATCCCGAAGTTTTCGCCGCGGAGAACTTTCCCAGAAATCCGCTAAATGAAATATTCGCGACGGTGGAGCGCTTCCGCGGTGGAGAATGACCGTCGAGAAGGTCCGGTTTGCGGGAACAAGCGAACTACGCGAGCCTATTTACGGAATAGCAAACTAAGCGGAAGATTATATCCCGGCGGTAGGAAAGAATAAAGTGCCCGGTGGAAATAGACCGGCGGTGTGTGTGCCACGCGGAGAAGCGTCGGCGTGGCAGCGGACGAGCCTAATCCGAGTCGAAGGTACGACCTGGCAGGGTACACATAGTCGGTCATAAAACGGCAGCGAAGTATCGCGCGGATGATCGAACCGTGTCTCCGAATGTTCGGTGGTTAAGCGGAGGGGCTTGCACGAAAGCAAAAGCGACGTCGTCGATGACGGAGAAACAGGGAACGGGACGGGATCGAATGGAGCGGGATGGAATGGAACGGAACGAAAACGGGGGTGGCTCGGGAGCCGCGGCGGTGACCTAGAGATGTCACTGGGTTAGCGTGCCCATGGGCCATCCATAACCCTGATACCGGTGCCGGTGATACACACTCGGCTCTCTCTCTCTCTCTCTCTCCCTCTCTCTCTCTGGCCTGTCATAGGCTGGCATGCAGCCCTGCAGATACACCGGCGCGCCGCGGCGCATCTACATACGGACGTTTCGCGTTCCACTTAACCGTTCTTCTGCATCCTAGGCCTGCACGCAAAGCTTGAACCGCTTCCAATTGACAACAGGCTCGATGCCGCGGTGCGCTCCGCGAACCAGCCATTCCTGGGATTAATGTCTCGACAGGATGCGACTCTCCGTGCTTTTACTCTTCTTCGGAGCTTTTGCTCCGAGGCTCTGATAGAAACGGTTCTCGTCGTACCTTCGTTCGCTCGTTCATTCCTTCGTCCACTCGTTCGCTCGTTCGCTCGTTCGCTCGTTCGCTCGTTCGCTCGTTCGTTCGTGCGTTCGTATGTCCACTCGGTTTCCTTTCGATCCGAGTCGCCGGGCCGTTTTCTTCCAGTTCTCAATTTTTAATCTCGGCTTTTAATCATCGGACTGTGCATCTTCCCATTCAGAGATATTAATGACGCTTCTGCTTCATTTCTGTCGGCGGCAACCATTTAGAAGACAGCCGCAATTTTTCTCTAGTTCCAGTGTTGCAAAGTAATCGACAAAAGTGGGCTATTCTCCGTGTACAGTGGTGTGCATAACATAGACGCAGGGTAACT
Source organism: Augochlora pura (assembly GCF_028453695.1). NCBI lineage: Eukaryota > Metazoa > Arthropoda > Insecta > Hymenoptera > Halictidae > Augochlora > Augochlora pura. Next base: position 1,807,088 of record NC_135780.1, read on the forward strand.
TTTACATTGGCACCGATGTCTAAACGAACACTTAATAAAATATCGTATTTGTATATTTTTATATTTTGGTACTTCTAATGTATAGCTGTTGGAAATATATAAATGTTGGAAATATTGGAAGTATTGTATATAATATTAGAAATACAAATATGTAATAGTATTACATATTATTATACAAATATGTAATAGTATTACATATTATTATACAAATATGTAATAGTAGAAATATGACAAATATATAATAGTAGAAATATTACAAATATATAATATGAGAATAATATAATATCGTATTTCGTTCAGTTTTTCCAAATACACGCGGTTATAAATTCACACCACTGTACCTTCACCCATTTTATTCGCGATTCCAGCCTGAGGCTGTTCTTTTGCCGTGGCTCTTCATTTTCTTGGAGTGCTTTTTTATATCCTTCCAAATTTTAATATTTTACTGAGTTTCTTTGTAGACTAATATTTCACTTTTCTGGCTTCTGAAAGCACTTTTTGGAGGAGACAAGGTTAACGTTTCTTAGAGATTTTTAAACGATTTATTAATACCTTTTGAATGCTTTTTTGAGAGTTCAATTATTTTCCATTAATATATTTTGTATACTAGTCTGATTAAAGTTCTCTGTCGTTTAAATTTTGTAGAAAAAGGTACAGAGCCGAAACTATCTCAACTACTTGGTCTTCTTACATCACATTGAAAATATCTTTTTTTAACGGATTTCCATTATTCACAGACTCGATGATCGTTCCATCTCCACAAATCAGAATCGATCCACCATTTCCCCCGGCAGTTCGTAAAATATTCTACGAGGAAGGAAGGATTAACCAACTTTCCGAAAGTTGCCGGATACTTTGTTAAACGACGAGCAACAGAGGCCAGAGAAATTAGTTCGGCATTGACAAAAGAATGATCCGAGGCTGGTTTCCGATATGCCCGTTAAAAGAGCTATTAACAGGCTTTCCGGTTCGCAAAGTAGCATAATTTATCGACCGGAAGGCGTCACCCCGGCAAAGTTTCCGCTCCGGCCGCGAAACTTATCGGCCTGCCCGGAGCCCGAAATCCGTTCGCCTCGCCGGCGGCTGCCGCTATTCATCCGGTCTGCCGCCGTATTCTATTTGTCCCGTCGATACGGCCCATAACAAAGCGATCGTTATTATAATCCCTCGCTCGAAGGAACACATGCACCGTTGATATATTAGCGTGCGCGCCGCGCGGCCGCCGGATCGATGGAACGAAATCGCTTAGCCGCGCGCGCGGCTCGCCGTGTTCCAGAAAATGGGGAAAACCCGAAAGCTGGGAAACGCGAGAGCGGACAAATTCCGGGAGACCGGTGATTCCGGGCCAGTAAACCGTTGCGCGCGCGAGCCGATCCACGCCGCGGGGGCGGACGCGGGTTTCGAGAGGGTAGCATCGAAAAACGCATTTGCGAGTCCGACAGAGAGAGAGAGAGAGAGAGAGAGAGAGAGAGAGAGAAAGAGAGAGAGAGGGGGGGGGGGGATGGAAATTTATTCGAAGCGAGTCAGTCGAAAAAACGGGTTTCGTTTTAAAGCGTTTCCCCGGCGACGAGCAGACCGGAACAATAACCGTCGCTCGAACGGGACCGGCCAGGAACAATGATTCCCATTACCAGTCGCAGTTTTATTTAAAAGCCGGTCGCTCGGATAGCATTGTTTTTCGCGGCCGGCGCGGCGGACCGTGAATTCCTCGCGTTTTTCAATCCTCGCTACCCGATGATGCACCCACCCCTCCTCCTCCTCCTCCTCTTCTTCGTTTAAACACTCCTTACGAGCATTGTGCGACGCGATGGAAAAGCTCTTCGTATCGGAAACGCGCCGGCGTTCGATTACGCTTCGCGGATTCCTGTGCGCTCGCACGTGTTTCCACGGAAGCTGCGAACGCGTCCTCGCGGTTCAGCACGTTTTTCGAGATGGCGTGGATCGGCGACGTAGAGAAAAAACGGCCCCGGTCCGCAAAGGTGCGCGGATGTTTGGATGTTCTTTTATCACCTGCTCTGTATCACCTTATTCTGGAATGCTTTCGGCATCCATGCCAATTGGAAATGATTCGTTATCACAGTAGAACTTCGATTAGCCGAATCCAGTATTGATACTTAATTTCTTTTTATTACTGTTAAATTGTTAGTACGACTGTTGGGGCGTCACGGCGTCGATCAGTAACAGCGACGAACTATGACGCTATAGGTGTGGACTGTATTGAAATGTTGACTTGGAATTTCACTCACTTTTATTATTTAGCCTACTGTAATACACTTTGCTCTCAGGTTTAGAATTCTACACTAATTCGATTCTATGTTCTATTTGATTCTGCAGTCTAATTGATTCTATAGTTTAAATGATTCTGCAGTCTAATTGATTCTATAGTTTAAATGATTCTGCAGTCTAATTGATTCTCATATTTTGACGTCGTACGAGCTTTTACGAAAGCTCGGTCGCAGGAGGAATTTGGTGGAAGTGGTAAAAAATCTAAAGTGGGGATCGGAAGAAACTCTGTGGTAGGGGGTGGTTTCGCAACGTTTGACAGGGATTTCCTCCAGGTCTGAATGAGGCGTAAAAATAGCTGCTCGCGGAACGGTCGCGAGCCTGCCTTGGGCCTTCAGGCCTCTGTCCGCGGAGCCCCTTTGGAAATCCCCGAGTTTTATGATGCCAGCGTTCGCTATTGAGACCGAGAACAAGAGATTGTAAACCGATTACCACGCGTCGCGCGAAATATTAAAATTACTTGATGGTTCGGTTCCTCAAAAATAGCCTTTTACCATTACTAGCATCATATACTATAAATTGTCTTCATTGCTTGAAGATCGTCCTTGGGGCCCTATGCCCAGGACTCAACAACGACAGTCGAGATTTAACCCTTAAATGCATGAATTAATGAATTTTATTTAAAAATTAG
>NC_135780.1:1810101-1822731 GCF_028453695.1 Augochlora pura
ATTTTTAAATAAAATTCATTAATTCATGCATTTAAGGGTTAAATACTTGAGAATGTTCCCCATTTCCAGAAGAATACATGAAAACTCGAGATGCACAACGGACTGAAATTTTAAAACAAAAGCGTCATTCTCTGCAGCGATCTCTGAAGATCGATGTACGGAAGAATGTTGAGAAAATGGTGAAACAAAAGGGGAAAACCGCGGGTGGGAGAGGCCGGGGCTGTTGAAACATGTTTCGCGCGCGTCCTCGAGAACGCGGCCGTGTTTCGCGGGAAATTGGGAGTTCGGGGAACACGGGCGCACTGCGGATTCGCGAGTAGGAGAGGCCGAGAGGGAAAAATTGGCGGAACGTTTCGCGGACGGGGCTCGTTTGCGTTTCTTTTCCGCGTGCGCGCTGCGAGAAGCGTCGGCGCGGCAGAGCAGACGGGGGGAGAGAGAGAGAGAGAGAGAGAGAGAGAGAGAGAGAGACCGGAAGCCGTCGCCGGGCTTAGAGGCCATTGTTTCCGGCGGTCAACAGTGTTAATTTCTCCGGGAGCTTGACGAAGGGTGGTCGGGGGTCGGACAGCGAGCAGAAACGAACGAACGAACGAACAGAAATTCCCGTGGATCATTGTGTTCGCGGGCAAACAGAGCCCGTAAGCGAATCGCATCGAGAGGCAAATTGGGTGCACCGACCAGTCGATAATTCGCTGCTACGCGAAATTTTGTTGTTCTTCCTCTCGAATCCACTCGTCCACCCTCTATACTCCGCTCCCTCTCTCTCTCTCTCTCTCTCTCTCGCTCTCTATCTCGCCCACTCTCTCTTTATTGCTTTTGCGTTAGCTCTCTCGATCCGATTCGTGTTCCCTGTTTCGTGAAACGCCGCGCCGGTCGAAGTGGTTCGCGAGACGGAAGGGTGGTCGAAGTTGACGAGCGGATCAAACAGATTTCGAGCCGACCATTAATATTAATACGCGGCTCTCGATCGGGATAGATTGCGCGGGGTAAATCGCCGGTAATCTTGCCGAGTTATACTCGCCCATGAATATGCAAAGTTAGGCGATACAACGCGGCTCGCGCCTAAACGAATCCGGTCGGGGCCCTCCCCCGCGTTCCATTGCGATTTCCAACGCGCTCGCCGCTGCGGATGCACACCGGCGCGCCGCGGCTGGTTCCCCTCCATCTGCCGCGACGCTCAAAATGGCCGCCAAAACACCAGCTCTCGGCCCTGTTTGCAGATAATTATGCCGACCGGCCGCAAATAATTGTTTTGGATATTTCGGTTCGACGTGGTATCGCCAAGCCATTCGATACTCGCAGCCGAACCGCTGCGCTACGATCCCTGCGACGTATTCCTCGTCGAGAATCAGATCTCAATTCGGTGAGTACGAATCCGCTCGAGGATTAAAGTACAATTGATACTTTATAGAGGAAGAAATACTTGCCTCGTTTAATCCTTGCGTGTGCAATTCAAATATTCGAAACATTTACAGCTTAATTGTTGTACGAATTTCTTTTCGCGTTGGTCGACGCAAAACGCGATTTTATATTTTATAAAATGTTTTTAAAAAATTTAAAGCTTCATTGTTGTGCGAATTTCTTTTCGCGTTGATCGGCGCAAAACGCTATTTTATGTTTTATAAAATGTTTTTAAAAAATTTTAAAATTTTATAAAATCAATTAAAGCATGAATTGAAATGCATATATCCGTCCGTATTTCAGCGCAATTATTAAAGGGGACGTTTGTCGGTCGATAATTTAATGTATAATTTATAAGCGGGAATTAAACGATACTTGTAATAAATCCGGAAGCCTGTAAAACGGCACGGACGGCGCAATGAATATTGTGCATTATTTTATTTGCACGGGATATTGCAGCGGGTTTCCGGATTCCTCGTGCGAGCAATAATTGATGCGAGATATAATTGGAATTTATTGGTGTAGGAATTAATCGCTGCAACGAATGAGATTGGTAAAATATGCATTCTGATCGCGTGTTCGAAAGGTCGAAATTACCGAAGAATCCGCAGTCTAATTAAGATTTTTGATTTTTAAGGAACATTCGGCGCGTAACGTTTAGTCCGTCTTCGCGCGGAACACGAAATCGCGTATTCGTCACAAATGCGCGACTAATTCGTTGATTAACTTCGCACGCTGTAAATTATATAGACGACGCCGTCGTACAATTTGATTAGTATTTTGAATTCCATTGTGACGGCCGCATTTTGAATCATTAAAAATTCGCGCGCGTCGGTGCGCGGTGCATTTAAATTGCGATCGTTTGCTCCGCGGCAAATTATATTGCTATAATTACATTCGTAGAATATATGCAGATTCGCTGTCCCAGTCAAAATTCGTCTGCTGCGCTGAAACTGGATCTGGAAAATTGCGCGAACAAAGACATGGGAAATTTAACGGGTGTCAGGTGGAAGGTGTTAGAGGAATGACCTTTGCCCCATGGAATTCATCGTCGACGCCAAATATCGCTGGGACAATTTTATAATTACTATAATTAAACATTTTTATATATATAAGTAAATATTATTCATTTATCGTAATTAATTCAAGATTTAAGTTTTATAACTTATTTTAAACTTTGAAGGCTTAACATTTTTTTTTAACTAAAAATCTTAAATTTAAAAATTAAATATTATACCTGATAAAAGGAATAAATTGTACATTTATTTATGAGAATAATAGTTTCTAATATTATTTTATATAGTTTAATAAAAACATTAAATTGCAAGTTTAAAGATAATAAATTTTATGGAATTTTAAATAAATAAAAAATTTAATAAATATATTATAAAAGTTAAGAAATACAATATTTTTGAAAAGACATTGTTGCTGTTGATTTATACAGTACTCCCTGAAAAACGTTATCTACATTTAACAATGGCCTAAGTCGATCGCTTATTATCTCGAACCGACATTTTAATCAACTTGATCTCTTTTGTAATTCTTGTTCTTCTTTCAAGCTCGTCTTCGTCTTCGCTCACATAATTTATACCTTTAGTTTCTTTCCTCTGTAATTTCAATATTTAAGCTATTCTCTTTAAATTCTACTTTTTATATTTTATCCGTTTTCCCGTGACTGTTGCACTATTATTCTTCTCCACGTTCTTCCGCTGTAACAAAGGGTTTATCCCGTTGATAAATCAAATTGTTATTATTATTAAAATAGAAATCCAACGCGAACTCGCGAATAATGCTATTAATATTGTTACTGTAATAATAATAATTATTATTAATATTATTAGAATAGAAATCCAACGCGAATTCGTGAATAATGCTATTAATATTGTTACTGTAATAATAATAATAATTATTAATATTATTAAAATCGAAATCCAACGCGAATTCGTGAATAATACTATTAATATTGTTACTGTAATAATAATAATAATTATTAAAATCGAAATCCATCACGAATCCGCGAATTCCTCGGCTTTACATCCCCCGGCAAGACCGAAATCTGGGAGAGACTGGCGGATCGAGCAGCTGTTCCGTGATCTCTCGATGCGGAACAGACGTCACGCTGTCCCCGGAAGTGAGAAAAGTCGTCGTAAAGAACGATCGATCGCAGCAGAGGCGACAGGTCCCCGGAAGATCTGACACGAGGCCGACGAAATAATTATCGAGCCGCTGTTTGGCTTCCGAGGGAAGAAGCCGGGACACGAGAGAGGTGCCGGGACACCAGCGTCGTCGTCGTCGCCGTCGCCTTCGTCGACGTAGTCGTCGGCAGCCTTCGGTGCCGCGATCCAAATTCATTATCCGCGTTCCCGCGAGGCGAGTCATGTCGAGGCAGCGTCGAAATGAATTCCGAAAGTGGGGCGCACGCTTATTAGAAATTCCTGGATTACTGCCGCATACGTGTGTGTAACCGGGGCTCTATTTCGGCTCCGCAGAGGCTCGACCGGATCCATAGATCCGCCCGCGCGATGGATCACGGAGACCGGAAACGCTGGCTCCGGCCGAAGCGGCGAACGCGGGGCCCGTCGAACCACTCCAGAAACCGGAGATCTATGGTTTCATTAGGGGCCGAATTTCTGCGTTTTCGAGCTCCGCGGCTGCTTGGAATGCGGATCGAAGAATTTCAGCTGTTCGCGAACTCAATCTTACGGATGAAAGCGCCGTTCTTCTTGCGAACCGGGCGGAACGGGTTCGTCGTATATCACCGGTCGCGAAATAAAGATATATTTCCTGGCGAAACTAGTTTCTCCAGTTGATCGTGTTCGCGGACGAATGCTTTCTGACACTTATTTTATGAAGATCAGGTATGCATAATTTAATTTCTTCAAATATAATTCAGCGTAACCCACAACAGTTTTAATCTTCGTACTGCATACGTACACGTTGTACGAAAGATTAGGATCAACGCGATAGATAAGATAAAGCACGATTTTAACCCCTTGCACTATAATAACGAGTCAGGCTCGTGACGAACGTTTCGTGCACGATTCGATGAATATGGCTGCCAATCATTTCTATTAAATCGAAAGAAAATTTGAATCTCCTGTCATCGAAATCTGAAAATTAAAGTAAACGAAGACAATTGGGGCACTAAAATCATCTTACAGCGTCAAGGAAATGATTAAGAATGAAACAGTCATAATCAACGTAGCTCTGAAAGACGTAATAGCGCAAAGGGTTAATACCGTCATTTCACATTCAACGTAACACCAGTTAAAATATCAATCTCCATTATGCAATGTACAGAATTTTGGTCAACGTAAAAACACTGCAATTCTTTAACGTAAAATTAAGTATTGTTACAAACACCGGATGGATGACCGGTGCCGCCTTGGAATTCCCTTGCCGAAATAAAAGACGGCAACATGGTTCAGGGTCTTCCAACCGAGCTGAACTTCGGCAGTGGTGGTTTCGTGACGAAAAACGCATTGAATTTAATAACGATATTGTATTGAAAGGAATTGTAAAAATAAATTGTTAATTATGCCGCGAACTCGTGAAACGGGGCGACGGGAACCGGACGAGGTTGTATACCGGAGATTGAAATTGTTGAGATCTCTTGAAATCTGAAACAAGAGTAAAATATTATATTTTCGTGTAATGCATTAAGGTCTGCGATTAGGAAATGCTACAGTTCGTGGACGCGCAAAGACGCTGGATAAGCTGCGTTCCCGTCTCGATCTGCGCGAGAGTGTTTCACGGACAGACGATTTTCGCACGGAGAAATATAGATCCGAAGGGATGGATTTCGACCGGAAGGAGGAATCGAATCCCAGCCCAGCTCTCTCTCTCTCTCTCTCTCTCTCTCTCTCTCTCTTGGGCTTTTCGAGCGAGAGACGCCTTCGAAGATCCGTCGTAGCTTGACGGAAGGCAAACAAATCCGAGGAAAAGGAGATTTCCGTCCTCGGCCCGGGGTCTTTTCACGAGACAAGACTTTTCTATCCGCCGCGCCGCCTCGTCTCGCCTCGCGCCGCCTCGCGTCGCCTCGTCTTCGAGCCATTACGAGGAGTTGTTATCCTCGTCCTCGGGAAATCGCTCGTTTCCCGGGAATATATTTCTCCCCTAGATTCCTTCCCTGCCCCCTTCTCCTCGTCTCTCTCTCTCTCTCTCTCTCTCTCACCCTCTCACTCTCTCTCTCTCTCTATCTCTACCCTCCCTCCTTATCTCTCTTTATCTCGCCATCCAGCAATCCGTCCGCCTCTCTCCAGCCATATCTCCCCTTCTCGTCTCCGTTTCCCTCCGGCGCGGCGAGAGCTATAGATTCCCGCGCCTCGCAAACGACTCGCTAAGAAATTGAAAGCCTGTTCCCGTTTCGCGGATACCTCGGATATCGGAACGGGAACGAACTATTATGGAGCGAGCCGACAATTATTTCTTATTTGCTGAGAGTCCTCCCCCGGGGGGAGGGGGAGGGAGGAGGGGGTACGGGGGAGGGGATAACAACCGCGGAGCATAATGGAAGACGGGACGCGAAAGCTTCTTTCTGGCTCCCGTACCCTGCTTCGAGCTGTTACCATTACCCTGATCCGGAAAGATCTTGTCTGTCCCCGTCCTTTTCGCCGTCGTTTAACACGATTCCGGATCGTTTGCGCAATCTGCTTGGGTCGCCGGTTAAAATTCTCAACGTTTTCTCGATGGTCCGCGATTTGCAATAATACCGTTCTAACGACTCGCTCGTTCTTACGAGATTCTTACAACTTCCAAGGAACGGCGCCTTTCATCGAAGATGTTCGGATTATGTATTAGGTTGGGGAAAAGGTGATCCATTATTTCTTCGGTAGACGGCTGGAGCGATCGATATCTGTTGAAGCATCGATCAAACAATTTCAGATTTATGCTCGTTGGAACGGTGACGTTTCGCGCTACAAAAATTCTTTCTCTGTTTTTTGTTTGAAAAGAAAAAGTAAAATATTTATTGGGTTTGTGTACATTTGCTTAAATGGTTAAATAACGAAGACGAGAGGACAGAATTTTATTCCGGTTTAAAAGAATGGAATCAAATTGATACGTAATAAGATATTAATAAAAATCTCTGTGACGAACCAGACTCGTGAAAATACGGCAAGGGGTTAAAGATATACACTTCGATGCTTCGTTGTTCGGTGGGAGCGATTTCGGCAAAAAATTTGCCACGAGATCGAATAAACAGTATTCGTATCGAATTTATGGTTGGATACGTTCAACGTCGAAAGTCGTTGTTCCCGGTCGATGGGTTAGGACAAGGGCGATCGGTTAACCCGCGTGACCTATTCGAATCGAATTTTTCACCGCTGATCCTAGGGAACTCAATTTTCCACTTGACTGTTACAGCCGAGCGATGATCCGTGAACTGGGAATGTAGACGGAAGGGCGGGAAAGCGGATCTGCCCCTCGCAGCATCGAAGGAAGGGCCTCTCCTCCACCTCCGCCATCATCTTCGCCGATATCTCACCCTCGAACATCTTTAACCACCGCATCGACTTGGACACCGTGAGTAGCATCCCCCTCCGCGAGCATCGACTCGATTACTCGATTCGTGTCGCAACGTTAAAAAATCTCGAATTTAGTACAATTATTATATTATATTTATTACTACAATTACTACGATTAGAGAGTTGCTTTAGGACCCCTATACTGGAATAAATGTCGAACGAATTCGGAACAAATGAAATCTTCGCGATTCAAAGATTGGACACGCGTCGACATTTTGGCTGCCGTGCCAAGAGCCTCGACAATTTCGCACGACTAAAATATTTGACGCGATTAAGTTATAATTGAAAAATTAAACTGTACCGTGTCGATAATAAGCAGATTACCATAATTGGGTGACGGGGCAGTTCATGTACTAACACGTTACCAACTGGACGAATGAAAATCTGCTTGACTGCTCGGAAAATGTCGGATGACGGAAAATAGTCGAAGCTTAAATTCAAATTAAAACTTATATTAAAATTAAATCTTATATTAAAATTGAAGCTTAAATTAGAATTAAAACTTAAATTAAAATTAAAACTTATATTAAAATTAAAGCTGAAATTAGAATTAAGACTTAAATTAAAATTAAAACTTAAATTAAAATTAAAGCTTGAATTGAAATTAAAACTTAAATTAAAATTAACACTTAAATTCAAATTTAAACTTAAATTCAAATTAAAACTTAAATTAAAACTAAAACCTTTAAATTTTGTGCTTCGACACAAAAAGAGAGTACGCTGTATAAAATTGCCGGATTTGTTCCGCTCTTGTGATTCGTTGCTTCGAGCAAAAGCGACGCCGTGTTTTCCAAAAGCTTCCCCTAATTGCAGCAATAATCGCACCGGGCCGCACTTTTGCCCAGAGCGGTTGCCGAAAGCGTTCAAAAGTCCTATCTATGCGTGAATAAATTCTCTGCGGGCACAACGACACGCCATGGAAACGACGATCGCCGGTAACAATACGAGACGAGGCTCCCTCGAACCGAATAAAAGAGTTGCCGGGGTCGGATGTAACGAGCGCTGCGACCCAGTTGCGGGATCCCTTAAAACAGGCGAGGGGGAGAAGGGAGGGGGTGGGAGAGAGTGTACTGAAGAGAAAGAAGGAAGAAACGGGGAGGATGGAGGATGGAGGATCGAGTGCCGAAAAGTTCATTACGCGGTCACGGTTCCTCTTGAGCCGGCACTCCGGCGCGCCTTTCAATTCCGTCGGCGCGATTGCTCTCTCGGCCGCGTGATGTGCTCCCGCGACACGCGCGCGGTCTATTCGCGGATCCTCCCCACCTCTCGCGGCATCCTCTTCCTTCGGCGGTTTCTCGAGGAAAAATGCGACCGCGGCCGGATTCCAAGGAACGAATTAGCATTGACCGAGGGAATAGAGCCATGCCGGATAAGCAACTAATTGGTCCAGGGCCAGCCGAGCGAATCGAACGGAATCAAAGCTACGGGCCTCTTTCGCGGCTAATTGGCGCCTCTCCCTCTCCCTCTCTTTTTCTTTCTCTATCCCCCCCTCTCCCTCTCTTTCTCTTTCTCTCTCCCCCCCTCTCTCTTCCTCTATTCCTCTCTCCCTCTCTTTCTCTATTCCTCTCTCCCTCTCTTTCTCTATTCCTCTCTTTTTCTTTCTCTATTCCTCTCTTTTACTTTCTCTATTCCTCTCCCCCTCTCTTTCTCAATTCCTCTCTCCCTCTCTTTTTCTTTCTCTATTCCTCTCTCCCTCTCTTTCTCTATTTCTCTCTGTTTCATTCTCTTTCTCTATTTCTCTCTGTTTCATTCTCTTTCTCTATTTCTCTCTGTTTCTTTCTCTTTCTCTATTTCTCTGTGTTTCTTTCTCTTTCTCTATTCCTCTCTGTTTCTTTCTTTTTCTCTTTCTCTATTCCTCTCTCTTTCTTTCTCTTTCTCTATTCCTCTCCCTTTCTTTCTCTTTCTTTATTCCTCTCTGTTGGAGTGTTCAGCGAAATGCATGGATCATGTGGATGAGGAAAAGTATTCCTTTACCTGCTGTTTATTGCATTTCATCACCGTTGACACTTAGTATAAAGGGCCTTCGAGGGAACGAGTCCGTCAATCCAGGCCAGCCTACCGAGCTAGCTCCTGCAGATTAACCCTTTGCACTCGAGTGGCGACTCTAAGGCACCACTAAAAATTGTTTTATCATGTCTCAAAATAATTTGTATATTATCATTGTTATCTGTGTTTAAGAAACTATTAAAACTGCAACTGCTCTGCGAGTCACGTGACCCAATTTCATATGAATAAAGTGCAATAAGTCATATAAAATGAAAATACTATGAATCATAGAAACTATGTTGGAATTTTAGGTAAAGTGGCTTCGAGTGCAAAGAGTTAACAATTTTCTAGCCTTCATTGTTTCAATATGGTCGTAAAGTTATAATATTGTGTAATGTGTAAACAGTAACAAGTTACATCTGATAGACGTGTATTTCACTGTGTTGGTGTTCGAATAAACACGTAATATATAAAGTATTATTTGATCATCCCAACACACTCTCTCTCTCTCTCTCTATCTCTCTCTATCCTTCTCTCACTCCCTGTCGCTCTTCGGCGAGCATTCGTCGCGGGGAGTCAATTAATCTCGCGTCTAGGAACAGCGCCGCTTGCCCTTTGACGAATCGCCGCGCCGTGGCGCGCCGGAAGCCATGCTTGAGGGCTCGACGACAGACCGGCTCTCCTCGCTTCATCTTTCGTCTTCCTTCGAGAAACGATGGACCTTATCAATTTCCTTGTGCTCTTCGATACGATTGTTCAGTCCATAAAGCAAAGTCTGCTTTGCAACGGCCTCTGAAAAGGTCTCGAAATTCAGGTCTCGGCGACGGACCGAATGCTTCTTCTTCTTCTTCTTCTTCTTCTTCTTTTTACTTCCTTTGAGAACGAAACGATAGACGTCTGCAAAGTCGTTATGCTGTTTTACACAATTTTTCACTCAATAGAGCGAAGTCTCCCCTTTGCAACAACATATAATGTAGAAATGCACAGTAGAAAATTGAAACAGCTGCTGCGATTTAGTTGCTTATTATTTCAGGTCCGAAGTAATTAGTAGGTAATAATTAGTATTCTTTGGATGTTATAAGGTAGAGATGGACATCGTTTTTCTTCAAATTGTCGATGTAACGTAATTAGAAAGTTCGACAAATTTACGCTCTGTGACTTGTAAAAGTTCTACTCTATATGTATTCTGGCGCAAAGATTATAACATCAAAATTCAGACATAAATATTCCATAGATTCGGCTGTCAAGATTCTGACACGGAGATTTTCACAGCATAATGTTGGCATATGAATTTCGATGCAAGGATTTTGACAGTAAAATGCTAACATAAGAATTCCGATACAAGGATTTTAACAGTATAATCCTAGCATTAAAATTCCGATACAAATAATTTGACAGTAAAATACTAGCATAAGAATTTCAATACAAGGATTTTAACAGTATAATCCTAGCATTAAAATTCCGATACAAATAATTTGACAGTAAAATGCCAGCATAAGAATTCCAATACAAAGCTTTGGCATAGGAATTTCAATCGCAAACATTCGGGCGCGATAAACAACGAATCCCAAGCAACCCCAACAGCGTGGTCCGCAGGAACGCGTTATATCGAGAAGTAGTATCGGTCTGAAATAGCCAGGCACCCGTCCGATTGTTGCGAGGAGAACCCGTAGCTCGGTCCAAAATCGTGCCGGATTTCCCGTGTTCCGTATTCGTTCGCCAAATGCCTGATTCGAAACGATCTCAGCCAGACGGTATCGGCTCGCCGGCGGCTTTCCCGTCGGAAAATACGCGTTACGACGATCCCGGATAGCGGCGATTATTCGTACGGGCTGGTTCTCCATGCGGATTCCGATTAGCGTCCGACCGCGAAATCGCTCGCTGGAAAATCTCGCCCGTTACAGGAAAGAAATTACGATGCCGCGCGTTGGTCGTTCGTTCCGAAATTAACATAAAAAAAGCGACGGACGGGAGAGAAGAGGAGAAAGAGAGAGAGAGAGGGGGGATTTCTTCTCGGTCGAGCTGTCGACGCGGCACGCGCGTAATTAATTATCGAACGATCCGCTCTCTCCGTCGTCGAGGGCGAGGCTGATTTATTCAGGCGCCGCGCGCCGCTCCGCGCGTTTACTGATACCCCTGCCCCCCCTGCCCCCCCACCGCCCCGCGAATTTAAATAATCGCCGACGTTTTCCCTTTATTTACATTTCCCGCGAGCCCCTCGTCGAACGACCAGCGACCCCCACACACGGATATGCTCGGCAAGGAAATCGCAGGAAATCTAATTTCCCTTATCGTTCGATCCGCCGATATTACGTTAAAGACGAGACGCATATTTTATAGGATTTTATAAACTCTATCCTGCACGGAGTTCTCGTCTTTTTAACCCTTTGCGGTCGCGTCAAGTTTACACGCGAGTGTCGCGCTGGTCGGAGTACATCTTCAATAAACGAACAGTACTACACGATGTGCGAGATTAAATAGGGAAAAGAAAATTTGTTCATCCTTTTTTTTAAAGTTTAAATATAAGTGACAGAATAATGGATTTATATAAAGATTAAGGAAATAGGTAATTAAGTTTGGTGGCTGAGAATAGTCGACTACTATTACGAGAAACTATTGGACAAAATTGTTTAATTAAGCCTACGTTGTAATAGAAATCGTACGAAGTTGAAACATATCCAATCTCGGCGTTGATACAAAACTTAACCCTTTGCTCTCTAGTGATGACTCTGAGGCACTACTAAAATTATTCGATTAAGTTGCAAAATAATTTTTGTAACAATAAGATTTAAAAAATTATCAAATAGTAAAACTGTTGGGAGGAGTCACAAGAATAAATTTTGTATGCATAAAAATTGATTTTGATAAATGAAATGGAAATACCACGAACCAGAAAAATTAGTTCAGATTTACAGCTAAAATGGCTCCGAGTGCAAAGGGTTAAGTCCCAATAATTCTTAGGAATGCTTGGTATGAAAATTAGTTATCGGAATAACTTAAAACTTTTCACTATTCGATCTCTCAGTGGAAACTTTTATTAATTAAAGAAAGATATCAAATATCTCCCCTCCCTATGAGATGTCTTCGTTAACTAGCACGATTCAACTCGGTAAACAAAATAATAATAAAAAAAGTCGCAACAAATTATCGCATGCCTTCACGATCAAATCATATATCACGTGGCAAATAAAAATCTGTTCGCTAGATTGATTTCTTATTCAAATTCGTGGAACGAACGAAACGCTAAGATAAAGCTAATTGTGTTAATTATATACGCTTTGATCGTGCAGTTAGTTATTGGGCCAACAAGATCATTATCCGTCGTCATTTTTCCATTGACCCTCTAGTCAACGAACTGGCACGGTTTTATTGTAACCGTGAACAACGCGCGAGTCGCGTTACAACGACGAGCCAATAATTTAAAACGTCCAATTCGAACGACCGCGCTGAGCAGCTTTGTTCTAGTCCATCGCTGCTTCATCTTCTCAATGTTGTTAAATTGGCGTTAACGATTCATTAACGTTGTTCATTAGACGTGACGTCAGCGGAGTGGAATTTAGTATGGATTTACGTGCAGCGTCGGAGGCGCGTCGCTGTGCCAGTTTCGTGCAATAAGTAGACAAGACAATGGCAGGATCGATCCTAGAGCGCCGCCTGATTCGCGTAACGTTGCTCGGCTAATCGGTCTCGGGTGTCCGCGGAATCGGCGATCAACGTTGCC
>NC_135780.1:1822831-1850494 GCF_028453695.1 Augochlora pura
GCGATTTGCTTTGCGAGATGAAACTGATGATAGTAATTAACCTTTTAGATACTACGCGCCACTATAGTGGCTTTCACGGATATCATTTTTCAGTATTATATTATTAGTTATTAAAGTGAATTGTTATAGTTAAAGTATGTGTAATATATATTTTTAAAAAATTATGATTTAATCATCAAATACTTCATTTGAATGTTCTCGTGTACAAAACGGAATTGCCCGTCACACTTTGTAGAGTTATATCAATTATACGTTGTTCACGTCAGACCCTGCCGTCCAGGGAAATAGCCACGCGCAGCATTCAGCCGTATCTAAAAGGTTAAAAAGAAATGCCGCTTCGGGCAAACGTACGAAATCAAAAGTAGTTAATAGTGTATATAAGTAAAAGGCTTTTCAAAAGTAGTTGCACAAAATGACCTGCGTTGCTTTGTACGTGCCGTTTATTTTCGCTCGAAAGTGGAAACACGTAATTTTCATATCTCCAGATTAGTTGACCTGCGAGTATTGAGATTATAAATTCATTATATTTAATTATAACAATAATTAACAATTTAATTATAATTCATTCAATATATGGGCCATTTATTTTGAAAATGACCTAAGACCGCTTGTTACATTTTGTTGTGGACTGCTGTAACGTGTGTATTATGCACTTAATAATCGCTATTATTTTAATAGAATCTGTAAAATGTCCTTTACATGAACGTAAGCAGTCTGACATATTGATATTGTGTACATATACTTCTTCATTTCTATTTTTGAAACGCGAACCCTTAGATATTTCAATTTCAATATAAATGGACATAGCTCGCTTCCAAAATAGACAGCTGATACGTACATATCGCAATAAAAACGGATAATGGTCAGAATAAATACATGCCCGTTATTCTTTTTAACACGTTCCGTGCCAAGCCACTTTTGCCTGACTTGTCGTTCAGGCCATTTGATATTTTGACTAAAGGTTGATATATTAAATGTAATTATTAATTATTTTATATATAACAAATAAATAAACTTATGTGTTTTTTTTTCTATACTGCATTTTGTATAATGCATCATCTTTTTGATTGAAATATATTTTGCAGAATTACATGTGTCGTAAAATATATGTTTTCAGCGCATTAAATAAATATGACTGCGTGTACTCACCGGTGGTACACGTGGCACGGAACGTGTTAACTGCACTCTGTGTTTCTGTAAACACAGTATAACGATGTCCTCAAATTCGTATTCGCTATACATTAGACGAGCTTGACGTTTTAAAAAATCCTCGGGGAACAGCAAGACAGCAAGCAGGATCTTGATACAATCACATTTGCAACAAGCACTCTAATTCGCCAATAATCGTCCATGGAAATGAATCTCAAGGATCGGAGAAGCACCGTTCCAAGTTGGTGCAAGCAACGTCGATGTTGACGGTAATTCGAGGACACCCGGTATGCGAAGGAAACGGACGCGAGACCGCGACGCGGCGCGAGGCCAGCTGGCCGCGGGAAAGCGTGCCCCTGGGAGCGCAGGATCAATTCCGCGATCGATTGGAAAAGTTCGGTGGAAGAGGAGCGGTAATCAAACTTGAGCCATCTCGAGCCCTCCCCTCCCCTCCCCCCTCCCCCCCAAACCCCCACGACTTTCCTCGCCGGTTCGCGACGGGTTTTCACTTAATTACTTTCCCGGAGCCGGCTGTCGCCGGGTATCATCCCGTCCCGTCCGTTCCGTTCCGTTTTGTCCCGTCCCGGACCAAGTTTCCCGGCGAGCGGAAGCCCGAGGCCGCGGATAATCGCGGCGAGGACGCTTTGCGTCCTCGCCGCAGTGCCAACTCTCGCGGAGCGATCGACGACCGATACGGATACGTCCCGACGGTGCGAAACGGGTCGCCTGACCCGAATCACCTCGTTGATTAGCCTCGACCGGGGTTATAATTACCAGGGCCCGACCCGGCCCGAGAAGCTTCGACAGCTCTCCGTCGGGCAAAGTGGTTGCTCGGTTTGGTCGCGACGTGTCGCAGATACTAGGTTGGGGAAAAAGAAATCCATTTATTTTTTCGGTAGACGGCTGTAGCGATCGATATCTGTTAAAGTATCGATCAAACAATTTCAGATTTATGCTCGTTGGAAAAGGTGACATTTCGCAATACAAAAATTCTTTTTCTGTTTTTTGTTTGGTACATTCAGTTGCGAACTACAGGGTGGTAAAAGTGGAAGTCAACATAGACAAAATTCGGTACATTTTACAATTTTTCTTTGATAAAGGTGAAAATGCAAGCCAAGCGGCTGAAATTGTGAATGGTGTTCATGGCCCCGATACTGTAACAGCCAATTACGCGTAATTTTGATTTCGTCGATTCCGTTTAGGTATTTTTGATGTTAAAGATGCGCTTCGTAGAAGTAGGCCTGTCGTAGAAAATCTTGACAAAATCACAGAAATAGTCAAAGTTGACCGGCGTGTTAGCAGTCGTAGCATCGCCCAGGAGCTAAAGATCGACCATGAAACGGTTTTATACCATTTGGACAAAGCTGGATTTAAAAAGAAGCTCGACGTTTGGGTGCCACATCAATTAACACAAAAAACCATGATGGTTCGAATTTCCATCTGTGATGACTTGACCAAACGGAATGAGATCGACCCATTCCTTAAACGCATGGTAACTGGGGATGAGAAATGGATCACATAGGACAACATTGTGCGAGAACGTTCATAGTCAAAGCCTGGTGAAGCAAGTCAGACAGTGGCAAAACCAGGACTAACAGCCAAGAAGATTCTGCTGTGTATTTCGTGGAACTGGAAAGGAATCATTTATTACAAGTAGTTTCCATATGGTCAAACACTAAATCCGGATCTCTACTGTCAACAACTGGACCGTTTGAAGCCAGCGATTGACCAGAAACGGCCAGAATTTTCCAACAGGAGAGGTGTTGTGCTCCATTAGCACAACACCAGACCACAGACGTCTATAGTGACTCGTCAGAAAATTCAAGAGCTTGACGTTTCGATGCATCCACCATATAGACCAGACCTGGCACCAAGCGATTACCATGTTTATCTTGCATTGCAAAACTTCCTTAACCCTTTCGCTACGGCAGTCCGTTCCGCGGGAGTTGCGCCGCTGAACGAGGCAACGCGCCGCGCATGATGCGCATGGTGCGCGTCGGCAGTCTTCGATGTTCGCACTTACGTCTTTAACCCTTTCGCGCCGAGCGCCGCATATACGCGGCATCCACTCGACGGATATATCCGTCGTTCGGCTCTGCGAGTTTCCACGTGGATGACGGATATATCCGTCGTTCGGAGCGAAAGGGTTAATGATAAGAAATTGGCATCGAGGAAAGATTGTGAAAGTGGATTACAAAAGTTTTTCGCTAATAGGGGGCAAGACATCTACGAGAGAGGCATTATGGAGGTACCTTTAAAATGGCAACAAATTGTAGAACAAAACGTTACATATTTGACCTAAATCAGACATTCGGGAACATGTTAAATAAAGTCTTGAAGTTCACGTAAAAATAATGAATTTCTTTCTCCTCAACCTAATATTCGCGCCACCGAACTCCAGTTCGCAAGGGTTGCCAGTGCGATTTCAGTGTTTGTCGTTGTGGAGGGGATGCTAATTGCTGCACCTCGTTATCCTCTCCATCGTTGGAAGCTCTCTGAGATCGCACCGAACATTGCAACATTGTTCGCGACTAACTCTAGAGAGACTGAGTCGGGTCTAGATGTTAACCAAAACAGTACCCACGCATCTTCGCAGTTCTATAGTCTAGTAATAGAGACTGCGGATCTTGTTTTATGAGGAAAATAAGTAGTTGCAATTTGAAATACTGGTGTTACTGTTTTTGTACCGATATTTCAGTATTCCATTCAGGTTGGAATTATTAAAGATTAAACTGGTGGGGGCTCTTGTTATATAAAGTGCTCAACGCACACGAAGGCGTGTTCTACGTGAAGAAGACTAAACTGTAACGTAATAGAAAATCACAAAATGCTTCGTTAACTCGCCTTTGTTGACGAGTTGTTGAATTTATCGTTCACTTCAAATAGTTGCGATTTCGTGGACTCCCTTCGTTGATTTTTGTAATTGATTCGTCTCTTGTGCATTAGCCTTATCGTATCTCCTACATTTCTTATTTTTGTCACAACTTCTAAACGTAGCGTTTATGGACTTTCTGTTATATAGCATATTAGTCTTATTTTGTCATATAAAACACCCTCGCGAATATTATAAAGAAACATACGGGAGATCCTGTATGTAACCAGACATTTATAAAACACGTTATAATGCCAATGAGTATGAAACGATTAAAAAATAATTCTACTTAAAATAAAAAAACAGAAAATCGGAATAAACAACCGGTTTCTATAAGGATTATAAAGGTACAACCAAAAAATTGCCGATATAATACCCGCATTTGTCTTTTCGATACGAATCCCCAATGGGAACACAGCGTCGGATTGCCTCGGCCTTATAGCGCTACCAAGTCCCGGCTCTCCCGGAGACACCCTGTATAGCGAGACGGTGTATCGATGTCCCCGCGGATACAGTAATTGGTTGGCTTTGACTGGATGCCGGTGAATCGTTGGCTCTCGAGCGTCATCTTCAAAGTCGGCCGACCACGAACGGAAAGGGAATTGGATCTTTCACCTTGTTAACTTCAAGAACGTCATCCGGAGTAGTCCGGCGTAAGCTCTAGAGCTCAAGGATCCGCCCCGGCCCGGTGTCCCCGTCCCCTCGGTTTCTTCCGTTCGTTTCCGAACACGCGACACACGCGCGCGCGCGTGCCAGGGTATCGCGACAAAACGAATCCCGTGTCTCCGCGGGAACGGGGCCCGGGAGGAATAAGGGTCAATAAAAGTGAAACGTCCGCGTGACGGATGAAACGGTTCAACAATGAATACGAAAAATACCGTCGCGGCGCACGCTCTTCAAACTCCGATCCCTGGCTTCGCGCGCCTCGGACTTCATTGATCGGCCTTCATTCACCGGTTCTTTTTTTCATGCGCTACACGCACAACCGTCGCGAACTCTTGACACGCGGCTCCTATAATCAGAGTAATTGCTCGCAGCGTTCTCTCGATTGAAGTCTCAAGATTGTGTCAATTAACTCCTCCTCCCTCCCTCCCTCCCTCCCTGCATTAGGTCTCCATTTTCTCGGCTCTATTCGCCCCTAGCGATCGGCACGAAATTAATAGAGATTAATAGGATGGAAAGATTGGCAGCACGGTTTCCGAATTCCTTCTGTTGAAGAGGGACGTGGCAAAGGTCCAGGAAAATTCGGAAGTTGCTACGCTTCGTTATCGCTGGATGGTCTACTTATGCTTCCTTTCCACCTGCATTGGACCACTTGCAATCGCGACTATAAAATACCTTGCGAACGGCTGAAATGGCTCTCTTCATCGTCGGTAGTTTCCAAAGAAGAGAGAGAGAGAGAGTCGTTTGTCATCCCCGTCGAACCATCCTAAACACTAAACCTAACGAGTGAGCTGTCATGGCTGAATTCAAATTTTCGGATTTAAAGTTGTTGGAATTATATTGATCTTTCATGGAAAAATTTATTGAATAAATTACTTAATCCGAGAGTGGGTAAATAAATAGTCTTTTTATCGTTATGAAGCAACGCACGCTGGTTACATTTAACCAGTTAACTGTGCCGATCCCTTATGCTATGACGCGATAATTAAGCTATGAATCGAACTCAAATTATTTATAATTTTCATTTGTTAGTTTAATTTCTTGACCTCTAAAAATTTTAAACAGATTGAAATTTACGGCTATAATTTAGTTTTCGCCAGAATTAAAATTTAAATATGAAATTGTAACAAAATTTTATGCATGACAGATATAATCCTCGCAACACAATATTCTATCGCATTTTCATGACGGATATAGTCGTCAAACATACAATACTTAACCGGTTAAGGGTCGATAGGTTTAGCGTTAAGAGAAACGGAATCGACCGTGAAACAAACCTGCGCGTTCGGTAATCGAAAATCCATTCGACGTCCAAGAGGAGAATAAATTCTTTGTCCTTGTCGGACAATAATTATCGTATTGTCAATGGTTGATCATAAAGCGGCAACGCGATAAACCCTAAATTATCGCGCAGCCAAATTCGGCGCCGCGTCCCCGCAGCACGTGCGGCACTTTGAAAACCCACCTCTACAACGAGGAGGTCCAATTCTTCATCCCCATCGAACAATTATCGGATCGGCGTTGGACAACGACGAGGCAGCAGACAGCGAGCAACAGACCCAAAGTCAGGCTGCAATTAAATGCAACAACACGGTTCGCGCTGCGCCCGGGAACGGTCTAAAAATGCCTCTCCTCCGAGAAGAGGGTGGTTTCCCCGGTCGGGCTTAAGCGGCTCCGAGTAGAAATACGATTTCGCATAAAGATCCGCAGTCTAATTACCGGCTTCTTCCTCTTCTTCTCCCTACCCTTATCAAGCGATAATTATCGAATAAAGAACGAGAAGGGAGGACGGGACGAGCCGCGAGGGGCGGTGAGTGGCGAGTGCCGAGTGCCGAGGGGTTACGAGAGGCGGGGGTGGCCGCGAGAGGGTGGAAAATGAAGCGAGACGAGAAGAACGAGGCGGGGTGGCGGCCCATTCCGCGGCGAGGCGAGGCGAGGCGAGGCGACGCGAGGCGCTGCGAGGCACTGCGGGACGGCAACGGGGGTAGGTCGGCGGTGCGTTTTCTCGGTGCTCGCGCCTCGGAAACAAAACACTGATAAAGTTAAGGGGCGGGTCGGAGGGGAGGTTTGACGCGGCCGAGGGTAGGGGGTTGTCGAGGGTAGGAGAGGGTGAGGAGGGCAGGAAGGGAGGGGGCCTTGATCGCGGCGCGGCGCGGCGCGGCGGCATGCGGCAGGCACCCAGGCCGGGAACGAAACGAACGGACGAGCAGGGCAAACGAGGGTGCGGGGCTGGAACTGGCCGCTTGCTCGCTTGCTCGCTCGCTCGCTCGCTCGGCAGGGTGGATCGATGCCCCAGCGGCTCGGCTCGGCTCCGCGTCGCGTCGAGTCGAGTCGAGTCGAGTCGCGCCGCGTGCGCGCAAAAGCCTCTGCACGTGTGCCCGTTTGCACGTGTGCGTCACACCTGTGTACACGTGGACGAGCGAGCCGTGCCGAGCCGAGCCGTGCCAAGCGTTAATCGCCGATTCGTCCAGCGGGATTTTTCTTCGCAGCACGCAGAACCGCGTGATCGATCGTCCCGCGGATGTTTTCAAGACCACCACCCTCTTTGTACCTTCCCGCTTAGCGTCGTCCTTGTTGTCACTCTCATTCTTTCCAACGCGTTTCAATCCTTCGGAAAATCTCGACGCACGAGCCAGTCTGTTATTTACTTCTTATTTTTCCTACCACCCTTGAGGCCGTATACTCGATTCTTCTTTCGCCTGTGAAGCGATACGCAAGAATCTTCTCTCGCTTCGCAAGCAGATCGATTTCTCTATCGTCTTTTGCAATAGCACAAGATCATTATTGTTCACCAACTTCAAAACTTTATCTTTGCGCGTTAACCTTTTAGATACTACGCGCCACTATAGTGGCTTTCGCGAATGGCTCGTGCTTTACTCAATTGTTTTATTATTTATTAAAGCAAACAATTAAAGTGGAAGTGTGTATATACAATATATTAAGAAAAGAATATATGTTATTAGTACTATATATAGATATCCGGAAAAAATATATATTAAGAGAAAATCGTAATTTAGTTACGAAAAACTTTATTTGGGCAAAATCCTGCCGTACCTAAAAGGTTAATTTAACAAATCGCAACGAAAGTGACAGATGAGCGAAGAGCTTGACACCGAGATACGCAAGAGGTCGCCATTTTTCTGACGTCTTTGGTCAAGTTGCAATCATTCCATATAAATTCTAATTCCTCGTCGGTCATACGTAATTATCAACTATCAATTCTGAAATAAACCCTTTACACTCGGAGCCATTTTAACTGTAAATTCGAGATAATATTTCTGGTTCGTTTTATTTCCATTCTATTTAACAAAATCAATTTTTATGCGTACAAAATTTATTCTTGTGACTCCTACCAACAGTTTTACTACTTGACAATTTTTTAAATCTAAACCTTTTTGTTGCAAAAATTATTTTGAAATAAAATAGAATCATTTTTGTGGTGCCTTAGAGTCACCACTCGAGTGCAAAGGGTTAATAAAAGGATTGACTATGGTCTCAACAAAGACAATAATGTAAAAATGAAAAATAATCGTAAAAATTTGAATGGATTTAGCCGCGTGTACGTGTCTCAATGTTTAACAGAATTCGTCTTCACCCCTATCGGACGATCCACAGCGTTAGTCGGCGATGCTACGAATCGAATCGACTCGGAAAACATCAAATTGCCTTTGAGAGTAATCCAGCAGCAAAAAGAAACGTAGAATGGAACTAGGCCGTTCGCGAAACCACGGTCTCCGACGCTCGCTTTGCCGGTTCAGTTCTCGTCACTATAGTTGCGCACACGGCCGGCTAAAAGTGAGAGTAACGGCGCGGCGTAAGGCGTAAGGGAATTGTCCTCCGGCGGCTGAGCAATTTCGTCCGAGACAGTATTTTCCCCTTTGGTCGTGAGCCGCGCGAGTCGCGCGAGACGGAGGAAAGGGGACCGAGCCGCCGCGGTCCGCTCGCAGCGGCGGCGGCAAAAGCTGCCGGGAAGTTTGCAAACAGCAGTTACTCGCAATTAGAATGGCGAGGGAACGGCGTCGTTTTCCCTTTGAGCATCGTCGGCATTCGGAATCGAGCCATTCTGGCGGCCGTTGAATCGCGATGCTCAATTTGCCGGGGAACTTTCGCTCTCGGAGCTCCGCGGCCTGCCCTTGTTCGGAGACGCGCGCGCGCGCTCGCGAGCGGACCTCGCGAGTCGTTGAAAGCCTCCTGTGATCCGCAGGCCCTCGAAACTGTGTACGCGATCAGTAGGAATTATATTCAAGGGTAAATCCCACGAGACCCCGTGGTAATAATAAAACAACAAATAAAGCAACTTCGATTAACAATAACAGTAATAGTTTATTATCAATAATCCGCAATCCGGATCTCCGGGATTCTTAATTAGACATTCTACAGATTTCAAAAAACTGACTACCCTAAATCGTTACCTAAATCTACCCTAACTCATCGCTAGTTCTCCCCCATCTTCAATATGGTTCTCGAATATGGAATCCTCACCAACAAATTTTTAAGATTCGCTTCATTTAAAATTGGTACACCCATACCTTATTATTCACACCATTATGAACTTATCCTTAATACCATGAAAATGAATACACTAAAACAAAGAAAAACTTTGGCAGACATTCTTGTCATTTTTAAAATTATTGACCAAATAATCGATTCATTCTAGAACTAATAAAACTAGAGTTTCCTGCTAAAGCAATACGGTCAAAAGAATTATTTCACGTAGATTACTTTACAACCAATTTGGGATCTCAGAATTGTATAACCAGAGCATGAAGAACAGCAAATCAATTCACTACAAAAATCGACTTCTTTGGCAATTCATATTTAATACAATTTCAACAGAAACGATTTAAAAATTTTCTAGTTGCTACCGAAAAACCGGTGTTTAACACTAGATTGCCTAAGCAAGTCATTTTGACTGCTTTTCAATTTCAATTAGAAAAATAATTATGTAAATAATGACACAGCTTCTTATAATTTTGTGAATTTTTCTACACCATACAAATGCGTTTATTAATCATTGTTGTTGCCCCCCTCCTCCTTCATTTCCGGTATATATATATATATATGTGTGTTATATCTATATTGCCGAAAAGCAGTCATTTTCCCGTCTTTCTAGTGTTAAACCTGTGAATACCGATATTACGAAATTGTGAAATGGCTCGAAATACTGGTATTCGGTATCCCGGTATTGCAATCCCTACTCGGGTTACTCGAAGCTGTCCAAACACTCTGTCGCCATGTGTCCCATTCATTAGCATTTTATGGCACTTGACCATGCATACCCGGAAAAAAACTCCTGCAGTATTGTCGTTTCTTTCGGAGGTGTTGGAATTCTTGGCCGTTTGTTAATTGCTCGGTGATATCAACGGGAGCGATCCCAGATTAGCCGGGCGCATTTTAATTGAATTTCGCTCGAGCTGATGAGCCGGGGATTCCGCGCCGCGACGCACAGTGCTCCTGCGAAATGGCGATACGTGGCCAAAATTATTTAACCGTTTCTTTTTCAAGGCTCAAGATTATAGTATAGATTAGAGATTGATATATAGATTATAAATCGTTCAATACGCTTCGACAGCAGCTGGAATATTATCGTGTCAGAAATACGTAATAACGCCTTGCACTTCGATTCCTTTCGCATTGAATCGATTAGGACTTATTCGTCGTTAATATTACGTGAAATAAAATTCCTATTGGCCAATTCTGGACGCTTCTCGTCGATCGCCTGCTTCAATTTGGTCAATTGTTAACAGTATATGTCCGAATCGAGTGATTGGCCCGATGGGAGCAGCTCATAGTGGAAGATTCCTTTCCAATTCCACCAAACACACAGTAAAACCTTCTTGATCGTTAATCTGGGCTTGGCGATCGTTCGTACCGGCTCACCGCGCTTGGATCACGATCTTTTTCGCTTGTTGTTCCCATATGTGACCCATTTTTCATCCCCAGTCACCATCCGCTCCAAAAACGAGTCAATTTCGTTACGCTTCAGCAATGAATCACAGGCATTAATTCTCACCAAAAGGTTCTTTTGCATCAATTCGTATGGCACCCATTCATCAATATAATAATTCATTTCAAAAATTAGTTCCCTACGATTTTCATTAATTGCTGTTCGTAACGTTATATATACAATAATTACAGTTTTATATGAGTTGTATATCCATAAAAAAAAGAACATTTCATCATAGTATAGAGAATGCAAAATTGACTTTTGGCCATGGATCGCTGCATCCTCTGATTATTGGGCGACCCGAGCCGACACGAGTCTCGTTCCCGCCCAGATCCAAATTAATTCTTCGCCGTCCGTAATCCGCGCCGTCGCAGGACTCCGCTCGAAAATGTTCTTCCGGCCCCCGATCTCTTCTCGGTAAACAGGATCCGTTTCTCCCTCCCACCCCGCCGTCTCCCTCTCTCGTTTTTATTACTTTTGTATTCGGCCGATTAATGCGGCCGCTGCATCAAAGGGAGGGCCGCTCTGCCATCCTGTTACCATTGTTCCGGCCGCTTTATGAAATGTCCGCGGCAAAGCAGCGGCCCGCGGCTGTTTGCGGAAGCCCATTAATATTCGCGACAAGGAATTTTTCTCGCTCGGGCCCCGAATCCTCTTCTCGTAGAAACGACGCCGCTCTCTCGCCCCCTTGCCGCCACCCACGCTGTCGCGGAACCTGTGCCCGCAATTTCAGACTATTTCGTAAAGCGGACGAATTTCGTGGAAATTTGGTCGTTCTGTAAAATTGCCTTAAATGGAAAACTAAAGGCCGATTGAGATGGTCAAAACTGCCCCTGGAGGTTTTTCAATGAGTCATATACCGTTCGATAGCTGACCAATAAAAATTCATCTGTGCAAAATTTTAACCCTGTAACTTGTCCGCGAGGGTAGTTACAGAGTAAATTAGATCTCGCGGTTCTCCGGCATTTTTCCCCCTTTAGCGGCTTTTTAAAATTTTGAAAAAATTGTGACTTATTTTGGACACCAAGCCGCATGTTATAGAATTTTTTCAGATTTCTCAGTTGCAAGCTGTGATTATTCAACAATGAAAAACCAAAAAATAATCGGAAAATTGAAGATTTCTCGAAAACTAAAATATTAACTATTTTTATATTAATTCCCCGATAAGGTACTATCGCGGCTCGTGTGCCCAATTTTTCTCAGACTTTTTGCTCGCCTGCAACATTGTTAAAAAAAAGAATGAAAACCGAATGTGTCGATGTTTTTTGCTCTCAGAAAGAAACTACTACTTGTCTAGTTTACCGCAAGTGTGGATTAAGTAATTTTAAACGTTATTGCACCGAAGCAGACAATTTTTAACCTAGAAAATGCGATTTAATGTATTACGCGATGCGACAATTTTTTATTGTCTTGCAGTTTACCGCACTTCTAAGAAATATTCGTGCCAATGGTATACGAAAGATGCGTTTGAGCGTCTCTCACCAGCAAAGTAATAACCCCTTGCACTATAATAACGATTCATACTCGTGATAATGATTCCATGCAAGATAGCATATATAAATGTTATTAATTTCTTCTACATCGAAATCAAATTGAATTTTTCTAATATAAAGCCTGGCAACAGAAGTAAATCAAGACACGTCAAGAAAGAAAAATTATCTGGTCCTATTAAAGAAAATATTAAGGGGAAGTTAATACTAATCAACGCAACGTGAAAAGAAGGCGTAGTGCAATGGGTTAATAGTTGATAATTATAAACGACAATCACCAAATTAAGATTTAGATGTAGTTTCTGCGATAGTGAAATGTGTCCAACGCGCACCTTTTTCTAATTTACATTCTTTTAACACGTTAAGAGCTGTCAATCGACCACTAAAATACCCACATAGTTAAAGCAAGTTAATTAATCAAAGCGAAACTAGACAGTTAATATTTATCATAAGGGGTGATATTAGAACACGGTCGCATTCGAAACATTCTAGTCAAATTGAATTTGTTCAAATACATTACAATAAAAATGAATTTTTGAGATTAATCAAAAATTGTGTCACCCATATTTCGGTGACGCGGCGCTGAATGTGTTAAGTGCACTGCAAGCGTAAATGTACGACGCTGTTGCACCAGTCCATCATATCGGCAGCGTGCTATTTATCGGCAGCATCGAGCTTTTCACGTCGCGATCGCCACGCGAACGCTTGCTCCGCGAGGCGCGGAGTCAACGGGGAAGATCGTCGCCGCGTAGAACATTCCGCGAGTTTCGTCAAAGTATGAATTAAGGGCGGGAATTGGGGGTTACGCGTGACGCGGCGGAGAGCCATTAAAACGTTTCTAAAAGTCGGGCGAGCACAAACCGGCCATGACAATCCTCTTTCAACGCAGCTCGGTGGCCAGAGTCCTCGCGATGCATCCTTCACAGAGCGGTTGAATAGAGCCGGCTATTCAGCCGTCTTCTGCTTCACTGGAAATTCGTTAACGCTGCACACGGGCGGGCGTCCGCGCGCGCCGCGCCGCGCCTCGGTCCATTTTCCGAAAGAAGAGACCCGAGAGAGATACACCGGTAGTGTCACAATGGCTGTCCAGCTCACTCCACTAACCCACATACCGTCGGAGCCGCGTTTTCTAAGAGGTCGCCGCGAATTATTTTCAACGTTTACGATATCCGTGTCCCTTCGCCGTTTGGCCAGGATGGACGGTAACGACGCTGCTTCCGTTTCTGTTTCAGCGAAACTGGACCGCGCCTCGAAGGAGACGTGCAGCGGCGCGAACGCGATCGGCGGCGGCCGTCTGCTGCTCGTGGTGAGCCTTCTGGTCCTGGGCGGGCTGCTCAACCAGAGGATCGGCGTGCTTCCCCTGTTCGACGCCAGAGGCTTCGTCTAGCTCCTGCGTCCGGTGGTCCGGACCGTCCTCGATCGTTGAGGGAACCAAGGTTTTTCAGCTGGAACGCGAGACGAAAGCAGCCCGGATCGGGAGACGCGCGCGGAACGGACGAGGACGCGAGAGCACGGACAAAAAAGCCAGAAAGAACGGCGAAGAGATAGAGAAAGAAAGCGAGAGAGAGAGAGAGAGAGAGAAAGAGAGATAGAGAGTGCGTGTGTGTGTGTGTGTGAAAGAGACGAAAGCGAGGGAAACGAACAAGCAAGAAGAGAAGAAGAGAGGGTGCTGTTAGGAACGAACGAACGATCGACGAGGGTCTTCGGGAACACGGTGGCAACGGGTCCACGGGAACGTTGTCGCCGCCATCGACACGCGAGGAGACACCGAGAACCACGGGGAAGCAACAAACGAACGGAACAAATGAACAAAACAAAGAAAAACAGACATATCAACGCGCTCTCGGGAGATGGGTGCGCTCGATCGGTCGCGCGGTCGACGCGACGGTTTCCGCTTACCGGTGCTGAGAGAGAGAGAGAGAGAGAGAGAGAGAGAGAGAGAGAGAGAGAAAGAAAGAGAGAGAGAATGTGAGAGAGAGAGAGATAGGTTCCGCTCGCGGACCGACGCGACGGATCCACGGCAAAGATCCGCGGTGTCGAGCGGAAACGCGCACTAGAAACTCTGTGCTAGCTAGCTAACCCGGCCGGGAGACTCGAGGATCTCCTTGGACCCTAGCGTCGCCAAGTGCTGGCTCACTTTTCTTTGTCTCCCTTGTTTTTCTATTCCCTTTCGTTTCTATTCTACGAGTTTCTCTTCCGCCCCGTTCCGAACAGAGAGCTCCGAGAGCGCGACGCGACGCGACGCGACGCGGCTCCGATCGACGAGCCTCCGACCCCGCGCAACTGGATCCTGGATCATCGAGCGTGACGACGATCGGTGGCGACATAACCAGACATAACCTGAAGTACACACGCGCGAACGTTCGAACCCCCGGGGTAGAACGACGGTAGTGGCTCCATCGGTGAACGAGCGCCTGGTAAGTAGACTGCGGACGTTTCTGCGAATTTCTATCCTCTTTCGCCGGCCAGGCCGTTTCTTCACAGTCTAGTCCCCTGCGCGAGCATTCGAGTCTTTGATCCGCCAGCGCGTGGTGGACATGGGCCTCTGACAGCAGAGATGGGCGACTATTTCGACCAGCTAGGTTATTAGCCCCTTGCCCTGCGACTGCTTTCGTAGCTACGTGGACATTAACACATGCTTGTCGTTAATAAATTCTTACGTCGGACAGACCATAGAGATTCAATGCTTCGCCGTCGTCCTTTGCTTTGACACTCGAACCGCGAATCGTACCGAAAATCTAACTCGCTGTGCTTGAGATTGTTTTTCAACTTTATTTTTTAATTTCGTTCGTAGTATCTTTCAACGTACTCTTTCGAGATAAATTAGTTCGGGCTTTAATAAACCGTATGCAAATTTAAATTGGTTATCAGAAATTTGATATTTAAATAGCAACTTTTTAGACGCTGCATTCGAATTAGTCCGACCTCCGCTGTCCAAGTATTAATGTTGAAATATTCGCCACGAGAAGACAGATTTTTCTCTCGGTTTTGAAAGACGCGAAAATGTCCGTATCAGATATATCATCTTCCATGTCTTTGTAACGTGTCTTACATGATACTGTAGGGCAACGGGTCTATTATAGAATCTCCAGATCGTCCACAGTATCGGCATTATTTCAGCAAAGAGCGGAACAGATTTTTGTTCGTGTTGCTGTCTTCTGACTAATCGCAGATCACGATTTCGTTCAAAGAGCTATTAAGCGGGCGCGTTAATTTTCAATGCTTGGTAGGTTTAGCGTAAAACTCTGATAAAACCGTTGTGTCTCTGTTGACTCAAGCTCAGACAATGGACAGCGTTAATGCGTACCAATAAATGCACTAGACGAAATTGAAACGACGACGTACAGTCGTAAAATTTTTTACTGGAATGTCGCTAAGCTTCGAGCAAATCGAACGTTCTCTTGGTTTAAATGCGTGTAATATGAGGCAAAAATCGCGAATGCCAGTGCACTCGAGAAATGCACTTGCTTCTCGTTTTAACCCCTTGCACTACGATTCTTTTAACGTCCCGTTGATAAACAATTATTTATCCTTAATATTTTTAATAAAAGTACCAGACAACTCTTGTTCCTTTCATCGTCTTTACGTATTTTTGTTTCGAAGCTTTGGCAACAGAAGAATTTATTTTTGTTTCAATCCAGAAGAAATTGATAATATTCATGTTTAGTAGACCTTGTACGGAACCTGTGTCACGAGTCTGACTCGTTACAATAGTGCAAGGGGTTAAATTGACAAATGTTCGGAAAAGTGTCCGATTGCATCGGAGGAGATTTTAAATGTTAATCGAGTTTAATCGCAGCCCAACTCTGCTCGCTCGGCACAGCGATAGAAAAGTTACTAGATTTGGATCAGACAGTGTCCTCTACTGCCTAAAATCAACAGTGTTCCAAATCTGATCGTCGGAGAGGGATCGCTCCAGGTCCAGCAAACGCGAAAATGATCACGAAATTATATTATACTCGTTCCAGCGATAGTAGAAAGTTCCTCTGATCGGCGTCGGTTCGAGAACACCGTCTTCCTGGTTAAGAAGCTTAACAGTTCCTAACTCGCCGGGCACGCGATTCCTTTCGGGATACAAATTTATTGGCACTCCGAACCGATCCAAATCAATTGCTATTGAACATAATAAATTCGGTAATTTTCAGGCCTCCGAGATTTCACAGTCTAATTACCCGATTGCGGATTTTGTGCATTTGCAATAAAACTGGACAAATTAACGTCCTCTATGGACCGAATTTTTTCCGTTGTTTTGTATCTGCAAACAACTTACGAGGCATTTACCTCAATGTTTCAGGTTGATGGAACTGACACCCATCAATATTGTTATTGCTTATCTCAGAGACCTTGTATAATTAAAACGCACGCATCATCTTCCAAAGAAAACTAAAATTATTTGATAAAATGTCGATACATTGTCATGTGACCACGAAGTTACACGGGCTTGTAGAGGGTTAAACGAAAAATACCGAGAACGTTTATACAATTCGAAAATATCATTGCTTCACTGTCAACTTGTTAGAACGATTAACACATCCCGTGCCACGTGTACTATCGATGGTACACGCTTGCATGGTCGTTCAATGGGCTAAAAAATAGTTTATAACAAATCTAGGATTAAAGAATTAATTTCACCGCAAGAATGGATCGTAATGAATTTGTTTTATTATTATATACGTTTATTAATAATCACAGATAGTATAGCAAGTTTTAGTAGAATCACAAACGACTAGAGGGAAGAGTTGAGTAAAAATAGCTCGGCATGCAACGTGTTAAAAAAAAAAAAAACAGATAAATGTCTATGAAGTTTCTACAGATCGTAATTAACCCCTTGCACTATAACAACGAGTCAGACTCGTGACAAAGAATTTGCGCAAGATCTCCTCGATATAAATATTATTAATTTCTTCTAAATGGAAATAAAATTGAATACTTCTAGCGGGCAAAGACTAGAAATAAATGTGCATAAAGACAATAAAAGAAACGAAAATTGTCTGGTCCTATTATTAAAAATATTAAGGACGAATAAGTGCTAATCAACGCACCATAAAATGAGTCATAGTGCGAGGGGTTAACGAAGACAATTCTTACTTTACGTAAAAATAAGCAGCCCACTTGTTTCGCCTTGATGCCAGCTAGGAAAGAAATCAAAATTGATAAACTCTTTGAAGTGAACTCTCAAATAGAGCGAACACGTTAAAGCGAGGGGTTCAAAGATGCTTGGCAGCATGAAATGCTGAAAGTATTTTCCCCAATTTAACAGAGTCGATCGCAGCTTCTTCCACAAATTGGTTCGCGAGTGTTCGCGTTAAAGTTAGCCGAGCAACGGATAAAAATTACAGTCGCCGTTTTAAGAGGAGCCATCGTCGTCGCTTCGTAATTTCTCTTATCTGCCGCCGCCACGGCTTTCCCGGCCACATGCCCGTGGAAACCGTAATCTCCGAATCTTATCGCGATTTTTACAGCCTTCCCCCGGCCCCCCGCTTTTCCCCCCCCCCCCCCCGCCGAAATCGAATTTCGACGCGTGGCCGCCGCCGATAGCCGAGGCACGGATTAAATTTAATCGAAGCTTAATTCTTCTCACGTACACGCTATTTTTATTCGGTTCAAGGAAATTGTTGATTCCGACGAGCGGGCCGAGAGCCGTCCGTCTATCGGATTCAATATTTTTCGGGGAGAAAATAAAAAAAAAAAAAGGTTTCGTCGCCCCGGGAATATCGGGGTCCGCGTTTCGCTCCGCGCTTATACGAAAACGGCGAGCAACGCGTTACGAGCAATCCACGCGATATTAGCGGCGGATTATTCGAGCAAATAGTGGATTACTTATCCGAGGGGCTTGAACCTCTAATCAGAATCGAATTAAAGCTTCCCCGACCTCGAGAGTACGTTTGCTATCCCGACTAACTCGCGCGCCCGCGCGTACGCTATAGCCTGCGATCGTTCGAATAACATCGTGCCGCGTCTCGAGGCGCGGGCCGCTCGTGCAATTTAGTTGATTAAAATCTTGTCTCTTGCACGCCGCGCCTTTCGCACGCGATTTTCGCGAGCTTGGTGCCCGGCGGAAATTCTGCAAAATTCGCTGGAACTCTTCGCGCCGCGACGGTCAAATACGATTCGAAGTCGAAAACAACTCGGATCGGTGGAACTCGTCGATTATGCGAGACATTCTTACGCACCGGTTTCCGAGACGGCAGACGATCGAATGCAATTTCGCCTATCGTTTCTTAAATAGAATAAACGTCCCCGACAAATTGACGCCTCTCTCTCTTTAACATCGGATCTACGGGATAAAACGACAGGTTCGATACGTTCCAATTTATGCGTAGCGAGATTCGAAACACGCACTCGTAGAGAATTAGTTCGATAAAATTTGTTTCTTCGAGCGTGCATTGTTATAACGATCGCTGAAAATCGAAATAAATATATCTCTGTTATTTCTAATTCATTTCCATTGATTTCTATTCTTATTTCCATGTCTTTTGAAAATGGTAAAATTTTGTCGAACCGCTTACGCTTCGATGACTAGAGTAAGCTGACTCGTGGTATTACGAATTGTCGCCTGAGAATTTACAGAGATGTTCTCCCGATTAGCTAAAACCGCAAGATCCTGCGTAAGAAAGGGAAAGAGAGATCCTTTACACCGGGGAAAAATAAATTGGCAGCTTAGGGACGCACGTGGGCATCGCAGGGTCGGGAAATCGGCGGGTCCATGAAACTCCGCAGTCTAATTACGGTCGCCGGGGGGAGGGGGAGAGGAGGAGGGGAGGGGAGGGGGAGGAGAAAGTTCCACGGGCCAGTCGACGACCGGTAGAACCCCGGGCTGATTAAATGATCGCGTTCGGATCCCGAGGATCCTGCGGCATTTTTCCGTTTCAGGAGAAACGGCGAGGCGAGGCGAGGCGTTCCGGGCTGCACGTGGAATGTTTCAGGCTTCTAGCAGGTGGAGGGGGAGGGAGCAGGGGGTTGGGGTTGCGTCAGGGGTGGAGACCGATGTGGGTCACCGGATCGGGGGCTTTCATTTTATGGGCGGGATCGCCGTCGACCTGTACGTTATCGCGGGACGCACTCGTCCAGCAGATATATGAATATAGAATATCCAGGAGCCGGCAAGGATAATTCGAGCCGGCCGCGCGACCGTTGGAAAATTTAATAAAACGGCCGGCCATTATCAGCGCGCGCCTGTTGGTCGTTCACCATTTCCTGGACGAAGACTCGTAGTCGACTTATAACCGTTCGCGCGCCTTTCACGCGATCGACCAACATTCCGACGAAGGACACACGGCGTTTTGGTCGACGATGAACAACTGGCGGATCACTGCGTTTACAGTCAGTCCCATAAGTATTCGTACCCTCGTTGCTTATAAGAGAAATTTGTTGAAATCAAGGGACGCGTGTAAGATTTTGCAGTGAACTTTTTATTATGAATGAACACTTGTATAAATTTTATATATACCAAATTATAACGAAATTTATTAACCGATAACAAAATATATTGATTTTACTCCTCGTAGTACGTAATAACAGTCCACGAAAGTATTCGTACCAGTGTAGATTCTGTCAAAAAATCGCATATTAAAGTAGCTTTTTTCCTTTATATTAATTTTCTAGTATTTAGTGGGTCCACCTTTATGCCTTATTATATCGTTTCATCGATTTGGCATACTTTCCACCAGTTTTAATGCGATATTTGGTTTAATACTATTCCGAACTTCCAAAATTTTGTTTTTTAGCATTTGTTTATTGAAAATTTCATACTCGTGTAGTCTTTTATCTATTTCCGCCCAGTAATTTTCTATAGGATTTGTATCTGAACTCTGAGGAGGTGTATGTAAAAAATGAGGAACGTGGCAAAGTATCCACTCAAGAGCAATCTGAGCAGTATGCTTCGGGTCGTTGTCGCGTTGAAAATAGTAGTCACCTTCCAGACCAAGCTTAATCGCACTTGAGCGCAGATTTTCTTCGAGTATATTTTTATACTTTATCTTATCCAAAATTCCATCGATAAAGAAAAGTTTGCCCACTCAGGATGCCGCCATACAGCTCCACACCATCACGGAGCCTCCGCCGTGCTTTACAGTTAGTTGTACATTTTTTAATTCTAGTTCTGTATTAGGCTTTCTCCAAACTTTTCCTCTTCCGTCACGTCTAAAAATATTAAATAAGATAGTAAAAAGTTTGTTGCAAAATTTTACACGCATCCCTTGATTTCAACAGATTTCTCTTATAAGCAATGAAGGTACGAATACTTATGGGACTGACTGTACGTCGGACACGAAAGTGCATTCGAAAGAGGTCGGTGTATTGGAATCATTAGCCTGTTTGCAATAGAACATATAACAGCTCGTGTTGAAGACAAGAACGTTCTCGATCCTCCTCGTCTTCGCTACGAAATTGCGAACCGGCAGTTTTTTTCCTTGTTTAACCCTTTGCACTATTACGTCTTTCGTAGCTACGTTTGCTGTGATTGTCCTCGTTTACTTTTATACCCAGACTTCAATGACAGGTGATTCAAATTTGATTTCGATTTAATAAAAATGTTATTTTAGTAAATCGTTATTAAAGTGCAAGGGGTTGACACTGAATATACCACCGCCAGCGAAACGACCGGTTTCACATTTATTACTTCACAATTACTAAATTTATAAAACTGCTTCCATTAGAAACTGTACATGTATTTCTTTATTCGAATCCGCACTGTCAAAAATTACGAAAAATTTTAGTCAATTCTATCTTGCGATTTTTATAAACCAACGTTTGTTAGTCCTTTTTAAACCACCGTAGACTTAGCGTTATCTTGTTAACTGCGTACGACGAATATACATGTCACAAGGAAATGGCAATTTTACAAGAAAAATACTTCTCCTACGATTTAGTTTAAAATATTTATAAAACATATACATAAATTTCGCACAGTTTAGGGTAATTCTAGAACAACTGTTGACAAAACTATGCTCATTGCGATCGATAAAACGCATAACAAAATTTATCTTCAAAATAGATTGACGCAGCTAAGTGGTTAAGCGTGTGAAGCCCTTACATAATTATTTAGCAATATTTCACAAACATCGAGATAAGAACATATTCGTATAAAAGTGACAAGTTGCAGGAAATACCAGCATTTGTAATTTACAATACTTGCAGAAGAACGCATTAACATTAAATGCCAATTCGATTAATATGCCATAGTTTCAATTTGCCATAGAACTTCACTCGGCTACGTGTTTTCTTAATTTTATTTGCATTTTGCTTCGCCATAGCAAGGAAGATTAAATCTAGATTCGTCCTCGTGTTTCTATGTGTGTCGACACGGGGGTGTAAGTACCATCGTTATGTAAGAGAAGGATCACGTGATTCTACAGAATTTTCTAATTCAGCGTCATTAGAGTCGGCGAGGTCTGATTTAAAACCCCAATAACGGTGCGATTGTTGAGATTTACGACGTCAGAGAATATAGAATCCCATTAACGCTGAGTTAAGGTCGTATCCGGGGCTCTGTAACAGGCGACAAGATTAAGCGAGGGGCTCGCGTTGTTTAAAGAAATAGCTAATAGACCGACTGTATCATCTGGGGGAGACAGCTCCGTGATTTCTTAACCCCTCGCACTATGGCTCATTTCACGTTGCGTCGATTAACATTAACTTGTTCTTAATATTTTCCTTAATAGGACCGGATCATTTTTGTTTCTTGTACTGTCTTTATTTACTTTCGTTTCTACTCTTTGGTAATAGAAAAATTCAATCTGATTTCGATGTAGAAGAAATTAACCCCTTGCGCTACGATTCCTTTCAAGCTGCGTTGCATTAGCATTTATTTACCCTCAATACTTTCCTTAATAGGGCCAGACAATTTTTGTTTCTTTTATTATCTTTATGCACTTTCGTTTTTAAACTTTGATAACAAAAGAATTTATTTTTATTTCACTATAATGGAAACTAATAATATGAATATTTATTATAGCCTGCATGAAATCTGTATCACGAGTCTGACTCGTTATTATAATGCAACGGGTTAATAATATTTATATATAGTAGTTCTCTTGTGGAATCTCTATCACGAGTCTGACTGTCGGAAAACAGAGCGGCGTAATTTCCAGTAATCGATCGGTATCGTCGGAGCATGGTCGAGAGGATCGGTCCGGTAATCTGGTCGACTTAACCCCTTGCCCTAAGACTTCTTTCACGCTGCGTTGATCAGTACTTATCTGTTCATAATACTGTCCTTAACACTTTACCGACCGGTCATTCAGTTATCAAAATTTAGTTCTGTTGAGGACTCGTCAGATGTATGCTCGAGATCCTCTGAATATTGCACTTGGTGCCTACTAAGCTCAAAGGACCACCCACTGATGTGGGACTAAATGATTGACCTTATCTTTCACGCGCAACCTAACCGTTACGCGTGTCTCTCTATATCTTCTGCACTGTACTGTTTGACTCTCTAATCTGTTCTGTTTGAAGCTCTGTTTTGATCTATATTATCTGCTGTTCTGTTCTGTTCTATTGTGTTTGCTGGTTGAATCTATACTGTTTGAAGTTCTGTACCGTTCTACTGTCTATTTGTATCAATACTGTCTGACGTTTTCATCTATTCTGTTTGCTGTATGTTTCTGTACTGTCTGACGTTTTCATCTATTCTGATTTTCGCGACTTTTCTGCCTCAACCCCTCTTTTGGGCCTTAAGCGCCACTTCATTTTCCGGAGTCGAGGAAAACCTAGCCATCCCTTCCAATGTGCCCGAAATATGTTGTCTGTGGTGGGGATGACTGGGCGGGCCGCTTAAAATCGCGGGTGGACGGCTGTTTGGACGGCAACGCGTGGAAATTCCAGCTGGCCAGGATCGCCGATGCCGATTCCTTTTTTCCTTAGTCTTGGGACTTTATGGCAGGGATTCTTGGACCTGTGAGACTAAATAATGGCATTACCTTCGTCATCTTGAAATCTATTTGATTTTATGTGCTACATGTTGTTGGCTGCGGACCGGTCCGCTAAAGAGACTGCAATAACCCTAAACGAACTGTTGAAAAACTCACAGACGGTCGACCATACTATAAAGTCATTTCTAAAACTCTCGCCTTAACAAGTTCAATATTAAATTTTCGCTTCTATTTCGATTTAATTTATTTTATTAACCTCGAAAGATATTTAATATTGAAAAAAGTTATACAACAATATTGAAGCTTACGGTAGTACAATATAACACATTTATCTCAGTAATGGATAAAAAAAATTAATGGTTACTATGACAACCGGCCCACAGGCTACCGATATAGAGAAAAAGCCGATTTATAGGCTGCCGGTCGATAAAGTGTTAATAGGTCCAAATCATTTTTGTCTTTTGTATTGGCTTTATTTGCTTCCGTTTCTAGACTTTGATGACAAGAAGAATTCAATCTTATTTCGATATTGAAGGAATTAATAATATTCATATTTATTGGATCTAGCATTGAATATTTATCACGAGTCGGACTCGTTGTTATAGTGCAAGAGGTTAAAACGCGACGATCCGGTCGAATAGTCGATTCTTTTTCGTGTTGCTCGCGAACGGAGGATCCTGGCGGCGTTTAATCTAGCCTCGGTGATCTGTGGAGCGACTATCTGTACAGAGAGAGAAAGAGAGAGAGAGAGAGAGACACACAGAGAGAGAGAGAGAGAGAGAGAGAGAGGGAGGGCGAAGCAGGGTAATGCGAGCCGCAATTCGATCTATATGCTCTGCGGCCGCCTATACGTGCGCATGTTTGTAATGCGGTGCAGCCACTGCAGAGTCGATTGCATTCGTCCAAATTGCGGAGACTTAAACGCCGTGGAGCCGAGCGAGACACGCGGCCCGGTCCGGCCGCGATATTATCGCCGCGAGGAAAACGACGATTGCCCGGTCCGACCATCACAGAAACCACCCCTTTGAGACATCCTCCGCGGACATCATTAAACTGCCAGGATTCGCCTAGCCCCTTGCACTATGCTTTCTGTCACGCTGTGTTAATTCACATTTATTCGTTCTTAATACTTTCTTTAACCCTTAGACTACTGTTGGCGCCTATCGGCGTCCGAGACATGTTGGCTTCCCGGTACTGTAGGCGCCAATAGCCGTCAAGATCAAATTTCGCCTCCGTTAAATATTACACAATATATGATTAATCAAATTTAATAATAAACGGAGGCGAAATTTGATCTTGACGGCTATAACATAAATATTACACAATATATGATTAATCAAATTTAATAATAATGTTATATATTGTGAAAAAAGCTTAAAATTATTGTTCGCTTCAAGTAATATTCGTTCAATGTAATAGAATTCAATATTTTGAATATTTTATTATAGTACCTCAGAAATGCATGTCCAATGAAAAACTACGGCCGTGCCAAAGTCTGCCGTAGCCAAAGGGTTAATAGTACTAGACAATTCCTATTTCTTCTGTTGTCTTTGTTTACTTTCGTTAATGTACCTCGATAACAGAATAATTAAATTTGATTTCGATTTGAAATAAATGAATAACATTCGTATTTAGTAGATCACGCGTGAAATCTTTATCACGAGTCTGACTCGTTATTATAGTGCAAGGGGCTAGGGTTTACCGTCTCTGTTCCTCAACGTGCCCCTCGAATCCGCGACATTTTAACCCTTTGCACTCGAGTGACGGCGCCATTTAAAACTATTGTAACACGTTCCAAAATTATTTTCACAGATATTGGCAAAGCTTAGGTTTCAAAAATTGTCGAAGGTGTAAATGTTATCACAAGACTCAATCTCATATGCGTAGAATAAATTTTGTCATGTAAAATGGAAACATTAGAGGCCAGATAAATTATTTTAGGTTCGCAGGTGAAATTGGCAATATCAAAATTGGAATATCGGCAAAGCTTAGGTTTAAAAAATTGTCGAAGGTGCAAATGTTATCACAAGACTCAATCTCATATGCGTAGAATAAATTTTGTCATATAAAATGGAAACATTAGAGGCCAGATAAATTATTTTAGGTTCGCAGGTGAAATTGCTTCGAGTGCAAGGGGTTAACAAATCTTTCGAACGATAGAACGGACCGACAAGTTTCATAAGTTTCTGATATCATTCTGTGATAACTTTGCGAAATTATTTCTTCATTCTCTCAATTTTTCTTCGATTTTCCTTCGATTTCTCTCGCTGGAGAAAGACACCAGAACATCGTCGAATTTTCTCGAGTCTCGTTCAGAATCTCGAAGACTCCTGGTCACGAATGTTGTCTAAATTCTGCAAGAATCACGCGGTATCATTTCCACCGTCTCTATCCGTGTAGGCCGAATTCGGCGCGGTGTAGCGTGGATACGCGCGGCCCGTCCGCGTCCGCCGATTAATTTTCACTTGCACGCGTCGCTCCGTTCGGTAAATTGACGTAAATCAAGCCGGCCTCCTCGAGCCAATCCCGATAGAATTGCAAATCGCGTTCGCCGCGGCTGATTTGGCCCCGCTGATCGACCGGGCCTACGCAACCCGAATACTCGATCACCTGTCCGCGTCGCCGACGGGCGGACGGCTCGTCAGAAAGACGGTCGTGGGTCGCGGGAACGAAAAGTCCGCTCGGGCCTGCTCGAAACGGCCGACGAGGCGGATCGATACCCGGATAGCCGTGATTCCTCGATTCCTAATGTTATTGAATTCAAGAACGCGCGGGCTTTTCCACAATTGGATTTCTCCGTCCTGTTTTCTCGGCTCGTCGTCGCGTTCACCTGCCAGATACCTGGAGCTCGCGTCTTCGATCACCCGGAAGCTGCGAAAGCAAACAAGCCGAAAGCTTTATGCAAAATAAAAATCTCCTGCATCGTTTACAAGTAGGACTGCGGAACTCCGAGGGAAATAACAATGTTGCGCGTAGAGCTGCGTAGACATTTACTCCTGTTTCGAATAACTTTTACGAGTTTTAACCCTCTTAGTGCCGGCCAAAAGAGTCTGTATCCGAGCGAAATGTTTAAAACTCGTTTGACGAAGTTTGATCAAGTTTCGGAAAGAGATTGCAAGAATTTTGAAAAGCCTGATAAATGAGAAATTTAAAAAGAGAGAAGAAATAAGAAATGAGATTGTTGTTTATTAAAAATATTATGAAAACTATCTTTCCAACAATTCCCAACAACGATATATCGTTGTTCGGTGCTAGAAGGGTTAAATAATGTAATCAACTCGTTAAATTGATCAAACAATCGTTCGAATTATAGATAACTACTGTTCCTTTATCAGACGTTTATTTTCTATTTCTTCTTTTATTTTACTTTTTCGTATGCCTTGAATTCCATTTATTTTCAACCCCTATCTATGTCGCGAAAACAAGAACTCGTTCATCTCGCTGTTAAATAAACAGTGGTACGAACGATGCATTCTGTCTAGTTGCACCGAAAATTATTTGCGACTCGAGCTAATAGTGTCGCTGTTTCATGTCTCGTCTATTCGGCTTTCACGTAAACGCGTGGATATCCGCAGTCTGATTATAATAAACAGTTTCGCGTCTCGCGTACTCGATGCTCCTACGACCGCAAACGATTTACAGTGCAATTAATTTACAGTGCAGTTAATTTCCAAGATTTGCCCTTAACGGAGCGACGGGCTGCTTTAACCCCTTGCAGTACTTTTATCTTCGCAGATACAATGATTAAATAATTTTCGATTCGAATAATTTCTTGGAGGAGAAATGAAATTAATATGTATAGCGTGCTTGCAATTACTTCAGCGCTTAAATATTAACGGCAAAAAGACAGAATTTGATTTCGACTTAAAAAGACGAAATAATATTCTTGCTTAACAGGTCACTGTCAGAAATCATAACGACGAGTCAGACTCGTCAAAGTACGGGAAGGGGTTAAAATGGTTCCGACTGCAAAGGGTTAAGTCGGAATAAGATACTATCTCCTTGTGATCAATATTTAATTGTTCTAGTAAATGTAGAGGCGCGATAAATATAGATTTCCTTTTTCTCCTAAGAGATAATTACAATCGAGAAGCCACTTGCACTGCAACTATGAAGAAAATGATAGGGCAAGGGGTTGAAACGGGACCGTAACGCAGGGGTCCGCGGCGCCGGGTGCGATCGAAACAGGAGGAACCGGGACGATACTGTACCAAAAGGGTGGGAACGAGAGGAAAGGACCGGGCGTGCGGCGGCAGAACCGATCCGGTTTTTCGCTCCGTTCGCGTTCAAGTTCGCGGCTTGTTCCTACGTGAATTCCCCGTGCGCTCTATTTTCCTCGCGGCTGCCGCATCGATTTTACGCCAGAATACGCTTCTATTCTTCCAGCCTGGCTGCGGACGAAGGTCGCGCCTTAATGTTTCAAGCCGCGGGTCGTCTTCCTTTAGGAACTCGCGACGTCTCGGGGCTGTTACCGCGCGTCAACGAGGCCCTGCCCGGTCACGTCCGGTGCCGTTCCTTTCGCAAAATCCCCGTTGCCATAATATCCGATAAAGTAGGGCTGCGAGGGAGAACGCGGCGCGTCGTCACCTCCGCGAACGTCGACTTGCGCGTCAATCTTTCGTTTATTAATTATTAAATTACTAATTATTAAAGAAACAAATCGTTGTGACT
>NC_135780.1:1850994-1873485 GCF_028453695.1 Augochlora pura
ACGGTCGATCGCGCAGTAAGCGGCGGCCATTGAAGCCGATGTTAACCGACGCCGATCAGCTGTATTGCCGAAACAATGTGGCGCGGTATTATCGGCGCGCATTTAGTCCATTAACCCATTTGCATCGAGGCGAGCGGTTGAACGCGCTCCGGAGCAGTC
Organism: Augochlora pura; assembly: GCF_028453695.1. Lineage (NCBI taxonomy): Eukaryota > Metazoa > Arthropoda > Insecta > Hymenoptera > Halictidae > Augochlora > Augochlora pura. Next base: position 1,851,154 of record NC_135780.1, read on the forward strand.
CTACGTAATGGACGGCCAAACGCGGTGGGTGGATCGTTTCGTCGTGCCGCCGACCATTTTTCCTTCTTCCCAAATCCCATTAGACTCGAGTGTTCGCGAGTTTCAGCCTCTCGCGACCGCCGAGAGGTGTATCTCCCACCGGCAGCTCCTTTCTTTCCTCGCTCCGTCTCCGTCTCCGTCCACCCTCGCTCGCTTCCCATGCACGCTGTTTATCCACGAGCTCCCGGAACAGTTAGCTGAAAACCTTGTTAACACCTTCGCCGTCGTGGCGAGGGTTGAGTAGGCTGCGGATCTACGAGTCTGCAATTAGTAGATGCTGCACGAGAGCGTTCCTATTAATCGCACTGACATCGTGCGTATGAATTAATTTGGAGTCGTTTGATATCACTTGAGAAATCATTTGAGATTCTTCGATATTATTTGAAATTGTTTGAAGAAGTTTGGAATTATTTTAGATCACTTGAAATCATTTTAAATCCTTTGAAAGCATTTGAGATCGTTCGGTATTGTTTGAAATTATTTCAAGACGTTTGGAATTATTTTGAATTGTTTGAATTCATTTTAAATCCTTTGAAAGCATTTGAGATCGTTCGGTATTATATGAAATTATTTGAATAAGTTTGGAATTATTTCAGATTACTTGAAATCATTTTAAATCCTTTGAAAGTATTTGAGATCGTTCGGTATTGTTTGAAATTATTTCCAGACGTTTGGAATTATTTTGAATTGTTTGAATTCATTTTAAATCCTTTGAAAACATTTAAATCGTCTGAAAACATTTGGAATCTTATTTAAATATTATTTAAAATCATTTTAAATCGTTTTAAATCATTCGAAATCATCTGAAATCATTCAATGGATATTCATCGAGTACAATTGTGTCAAAAAGTGTGTTCGTCGTTGCGTCAAAGTGTTCGGTAACGGTAACGTATGCTGTAGGACGAAACAAACGCTTATATAATCAGAAATTAAATAATTATGAAAAGTTGAGTGGAAACACGGTCCAAGGTGGCAGTAGGCGCAGTTTAAGATGAAATCGGAGGGGATAGATCAGGATTTTGAGGAGAAGAAGGAGGCTAGGGAGTAAGTCGGAGGGCAAACGGACGATGAGGAGGGTGAAATGTCGGAGTAGACGATCGGGACGCGGTGTTTTGTTGCAGGGCAGCTCCGTTTCCGGCATCCACGGCCGGCCGAGCGCTGGCAGGGCATCCTGAACGCGACCACGATGCCGAACAGCTGCGTGCAGATCCTGGACACGGTGTTCGGGGACTTCGCGGGCGCGACCATGTGGAATCCGAACACGCCGCGCGACGAGGATTGCCTTTACGTGAACGTGGTCGCGCCGCGGCCTAGGCCTACCAATGCCGCTGTTATGGTATGGATATTCGGTGGTGAGTTCCAGCTGACACCTGTTCCGTCCGATCAGTAGACCGTTTTCAGAGGGTGGACCGTGTGCGGCGCCGCGGCGAGCACCGCGCACCGCGCGCGTCGCTTCTTTCGCACAGGTGGTCGCCCCTTACCCGGGAAACGATTATTTTCGCCCCCGCGGCCGGCTATTTCCAGCCGGTCGGCCTTTTTTTAAACTTTCAACTCCGGCCAGACACGCTCGCAAATGCTCGACCAGATCAATTCGAACGATCGGACGCGCGCTCTGTCTTGGATCCGCTGGCCGCTCGAGGAGGAGCCCCGAATCGATTACGGTCGACGCCGACCTCGAACGGCCAGCCGGCCGCCAACCTCCCCGATTTTTCCGACCGCGATCCTCTCCGTCTAGTCTGTTCGCCGACCTTTCGGCTGCGACTCGAGCATCACCGGCGCCAAGAGGATTTTCGAATATTTTCTTCCGGAGCTGAGCCGGGCCGCGGAGTGCCTGGACTCTTTCACGCGTTGACCGCCGTGTCGCGTCGCTTACCGAATCATTCGTCAAGATTAAACATAGAATGTGTCTTCAAATCTAATCGGTGTACTGTATTCGAAAAGCTTCCGGCAATAGCTGCTTCAAATTGCTACAAACCGGTTCCGAAGAACCGAATAAATTTTAAAACTATTCCAAGGTATGTCGGTTCTGTAACAGCATGAATATCTGCTTCGTATTACGTGCGAGATATAGCCAGTTAAAGCCACGGACGGCTTTGTTCCAAGAATCAAAATCCGACGTCATAAATGTTTTATAAATCACCGTTATAAATGTCGTCAACCGTTGACTACCTCCAATTGGAATCTGTAAAGCGCGAGAGTTGGGTTGATTCTAAACCGATTTCATTAAATCGATCCCTTTGATTTTATGGTCAACGCGGTGAAACGAGCAGAATATTGGAAGATCTTTTTGCAGCGAGTTGCAGGAGCTCAGAATTCAGAAATTCTCCGAACCTTGCAATCATCGTCCGAGGAGATCTTCGAGCCAAGGCGCAAAGGAAGCTTTCACGAAGAAAAAGAAGAACGCCGTGGCGTAGTACAGCCGAAGGGTCGGGGGACTATCGTGTAAAGTGTAAATGACCGAAAGCGTAAATGAAAAGGAAAACGGAGGGCGAGAGGGCGACTACGACGGTCGACGGTCGACGGTCGACGGTCGACGATCGGCGATCGACAGTCGCCGGCTCTCGCGTTTTGGTGCAAGACCGTAGTTGGTAGAAGACGCCTCTGGGGCTCTGCGCGAGGCGTTTCCCCGGTTCGAGGGTAATCGCGGAGGCGAAGCCCTTTGAAACAGGAGTGAGAGAGAGATGGAATCGCGCGACAAATCCTTGTAGGTGGCTTTTACTCCGGATCGGCGACCCTCGACGTTTACGATCACAAAACCCTGGTGTCGGAGGAGAACGTGATTCTGGTCTCGATGCAATATCGAGTCGCCAGCCTGGGTTTCCTCTACTTCGGAACGTCGGACGTACCTGGGAACGCCGGTCTGTTCGATCAGATGATGGCCCTTCAGTGGGTCCGCGACAATATCGCTGCGTTCGGCGGAAATCCTGACAACGTGACCCTGTTCGGAGAGAGCGCGGGCGCCGTTTCCGTTTCTATGCACCTACTCTCGCCTCTGTCAAGGTGCATACCTTTTCTCCTATAGTCACTATACGAGAATTCGTTTTCTTTGTGTTTTCTCTGTTCTCTCTGTTCTCTCATGTTCTGTTTTATTCGCAAGATTATCTGTCTTTCGTTTATTGTTTCTTCTTGCTTGCCACTTGCAATCCACGCTACCGATCATATGTTCAGCGTCTCTACCTCTAGCCTCTCGATCCTGGCAGACCTATGGCCGGTAGCAGCTGACTGCAGCTGACGTAGACCAGTGGTTCCGGAGACGGCCGGGCACGACCCGGGCTCTCGGAATCACTGGTCCGAACCAGGCACGTCCAACCCGAATAGCTCCGAGGCGCAACGCGCTCGTCGCTTCGAAACGCTTCGAAACGCCTCGAAACGCTTCGTAGACGCTTCGATCCGAATCGCGATGGACTTGCCTGGAAGGACGATCGCTTCGACGACGATCCTCCGTAGTCGCCTCTGATCGAGCTGCTCGACGATTTCCTTCGTTCCAGGCACCTGTTCAGCCAGGCGATCATGCAGTCCGGCTCGCCGACGGCGCCCTGGGCAATCATCTCGCGCGAGGAGTCGATAGTCAGGGGGATCCGACTGGCGGAGGCGGTCGGCTGCCCTCACGACCGTAACAACCTGCAGGACGTGATCGATTGCCTGCTGGTCCAGGACCCGTTGGACCTCGTCAGCAACGAGTGGGGCACCCTCGGCATCTGCGAGTTCCCGTTCGTCCCGGTGATCGACGGCGCGTTTCTCGACGAGACGCCGCAACGGTCCCTCGCGACCTCCTCCTTCAAGAAAGCGAACATCATGATGGGCTCGAACAGCGAGGAGGGATTTTACTTCATCATCTATTACCTGACCGAGCTGTTCCGCATCGACGGCGCCGAGGACGTCAAGGTGTCCAGGGAACAGTTCGTCAGCGCGATCTCCGAGCTGAACCCCTACGTGAACCTGCTCGGCAGGGAAGCCATCATCTACGAGTACACGAACTGGCTCCATCCCGACGATCCCCACGCCAACCGGGACGCCCTCGACAAGATGGTCGGCGACTACCAGTTCACCTGCAACGTCAACGAGTTCGCCGAACGGTACGCGGAGACCGGGAACACCGTCTACATGTACTACTACAAGCACAGGTGAGAATCTTATTGCCGGCCGCCGTTAGGGGAGGATGCGGCAACTTAAACCGCGGACACTCGATACCGGCCGCCCCTTTCCGCACGGAATTGCTTTCGCCAAATTGGACCGAAGCAGTTGAAGTTTCTCGAGATTGTGGAACAGCTGGATCTCTGGCAAACAATGCGTGCAACAGATGTTTGCAAAGTGTTGGCAACTGGTTCAAACGAGACAACAAATTTTCATCCAGAATCTTTTGATCGACGAATGATAAAATCTCTGATAATCTCCTGGTCAAAAGTAACAACGTTAGCCAATTTCGATGAAATTTTCAAGCTGCATTGTTAACAAACATATTCAGCACCTTCTGTTTTCTCAAAAAAGAAAAAAACAGAGCAAATCATTCGGTCCAATTTTAAAGAACTTATTCTGCTTTAAAAAAACGTTCACGCAAAATTTGTCCAGGATCGTGCTACCAACAATCAAAATGAAACACCGGAATGAACTAAACAAAGCATGACGAACTCGTTAAATTATCCTCGGCAATCGAAACGGTCCTCGACCGGTAAGAAGACTATTCTCCCGCTATCCGAACCTCGGCTATAATAAACAAGCCATTACGGCGTAGCAGAGAGCTAACCATTTTAAGGAAACCGAGATTTAATAACGCTCCCGACTAGCGAGAGGCCGTTTATTCAGCCAAGCAAGCTTCCGGCCGCTTCATGGTTTCATGAATTATTCCTCTTAAACCTGGATTTGCATAAGGAGCCGCGGCGGTCTAGCCACCGGCAGCGCCTCTCGGAGGGCTAATTTTACGAGATCGTCGCGCCCCGTGTTCCGGAATTGATGAACCTGCGGGATTCGGGGAGTAAACGCGCCGCCGTTTTTCCAGATCCGCGAACAATCCGTGGCCGAGGTGGACCGGCGTGATGCACGCGGACGAGATCAGCTACATCTTCGGGGAGCCGTTGGACGAGTCGAAGGGCTACACGCGGCAGGAGGTCTCCTTGTCCAAGAGGATGATGCGATACTGGACGAACTTTGCGAAAACTGGGTGAGCAACCACGCTTAAGTATCTTCAACGCGCCGGGTTAGCGCTTAACCCCTTCCACTGTAATAACGAGTCAGACTCGTCGTGAAGATTTAATGCAAGCTCTACCAAATAGAAATATTGTTAATTTCTTCCACGTCGAAGTAAAAATAAATTTTTCTGTTATCAAAGTATAGAAACGAAGGTAAATAAAGACGATATAGGAAACAAAAATTGTCTTGTCCTATTAGGAAAATTATTATCCGATTGCATTATGATTCCTTTCACTTTGCGTTAATTAGCATTTATTTGTTCTTAATATTTTCTTTAATAGGACTAAGCAATTCTTATTTCTTATATTGTCTTTATTTATCTTCGTCTCTGTGCTTCGATAATAGAATCATTGAAGATGTCGATTCGAAATAAATTAATAATATTCATATTTAGTAGGTCATGCATGAAACCTTTCTCACGAGTCTCACTCGTTATTATAATGCAAGGGGTTAACTAGGAATAGGTGCTAATTGTCACAGCGTGAAAGGAGTGATAGTGCAAGGAATTAACCCCTCGCGCTACTTTTATCTTTGCAACAACGATGTTTAAATAATTTCTTAGGGGAGAAACAAAATCCATATTTATAGTTTGCTTACATTTACTTCTGGGCTTAAGCATTAACCCTTTGACTACTGTTGGCGCCTATTGGCGTCCGAAACACGTGGCTTCCCGGTACTGTAGGCGCCAATAGGCGTCAAGATCAAATTTCGCCCCCGGTTATTATTAAATTTGATTAATTATATATCGTGTAATATTTATGTTATATATTGTAATTAAAGCTTAAAATTATTGTTCACTTCAAGTAATATCGGTTTAATGTAATAGAATTCATTATCTTGAATATTTTAATATTCAAAAACATAATATTCGAAAAACTATGGCTATGCCAAAGTCTGCCGTAGCCAAAGGGTTAATAAGGAAACGACAGAAATTTGTTTCGACTTAAAGGAACGTAATAATATTCGTGCTTAACTGATCATTATTAGAAGTCACCATCACGAGGCAAACTCGTCAAAGTTTTTTTAACACGGGGTTAACCGAGTTAAAATCATCTGGGTCCGTCAAATTCTGCAATTATTAACCCTTTGCGCTTGAATAATGACCCTGAGGCGCAATTAAGGATCCTTATATCGCATTCAAAAATAATTTTAATATCATCAATGCTTTTTCTATTTAAAAAACTGTTAGACGTGTAACTGTTTTATGAGACACAAGACACAATGTTATAGGCATAAAATAACCTAAATCATATAAAATAGAAATACCGTTGTTGGTAAAACTATTTTGGATTTAGACTTAAAATGCTTTGTAAACGAAGGGTTAATATTCTCTATAAGGGTATTCTCTGCAAAGAATATCGTCGAACAGTGGCTCGGCGCATAGACAAGTCGCGGTCTTATCGCCGAAGCCTACGATCGTAAAATTAAATAAATAAGAAATATGCAAACGAATTTCGCGAATATTTGAAGTAGCTGGTACTAAGCGGTTCGATTGTGACAGGGACCCGAACATGGGCGAAGATACATCGCTATGGGGCATCCAGTGGCCGGTGCACACTGCCGCGAGTAAAGAGTACCTCACTCTGGACACGGACAGCCCCACGGTCGGCAACGGGCTCCGAGTGAAGCAGTGCACGTTCTGGAAAGAGTATCTTCCTCATCTTGTCGGAGTTACATGTGAGTACACGGTTTCTTTATTCGTCCGACCAACGAGCGACGTACTGTTATGCCGTGAGGGAGGAAAGGATGTAAGGTCCCTCGAGAAAACACCCTTCCTCCTCGTAACAATGTGGAGTTTATTAGAATTGGTCACAAACAGAATTCACAAGAAAACAACTTCACCAGTTTTCGGATCTGCACTAGGCTGGCGCGAATTTAACCCTTAAATGCATGAATTAATGAATTTTATTTAAAAATTAGGGTTATAATATTTCAAATGAGTGGAAATCGGGAAAAATATTAAAAAAAATTATAAGTCATATCTTATAGGGTTTTTATTGAAAAATATTAATGATTCATTTTTGGTACACTATGCAAAATAGACATAAAAATTCTTTAGTTAGTATGAAAGAGATTGAAGCAGTCGTTTCCTTAAAAAAGAAACCTTACCTTTAGAAAATATTTTTTGTTTAACGAATACACCAAAATATTTCTAAATAATCCACTTCCAAAAGTACGTAAATGAACCCGCTATCAAAAATGCGCGCCAATTGGTATAACGTCAGAAAGATGCAAATATTGAAGTCAAATGTCATTATTTTAGTTAATTTCTGATAAGTCAATGGACAAAGGAATCACTGCCATTCAGCCAAATGTATCGATATCAAAACTGTTGTCGGGTATCCGCGCAAAAAGTTATTGATTCAGTTTTGGGACTCTATGCATTTAAGGGTTAAGAGTGGCCCATTTTGAGTTCCGACCCCTTTTATATATTCTTATCGAATGGACTTGGGCCTTGCCGCATTGGTCATAGGCCACGTAAGTCTATGACCAATAGTTCAAGGTATGAAATTTGGGCAAAACGGGGCTGATTCATTCTGTTTTGCTCGGTACCTTATCTTAGGGGTGACGCAGCATAACAGTACCTCGCTCCGCGCGTTCACTACGTCCACGCGCGAACGACGCGTTAAAATTGACAGAGCTCGTTGCTGTAGCGACAACAAATTTGGAATTCGCGTTATTGGAGAGTCCATTCGTGGCGGAATTATTCACGGGATTATTCGAATGCGGCAGATTCCCCGATCGGTAGATCGTGACACCTGTTGAGCGGAAGAATTTCTTGCAACCCGAGACAGATTTGTATCGATATCCGATTACCGTGCGTCCCAGCCACTTTGCTGGAAACCTTAAAGAATCAGCAGAAATCAAAGCGAACGTTCGGAAGGAAATTGCGGTCCTTCGTTCAACGGAGTCCAGTTTCGACAAACGAGATTCCAGGGAGCCGCGAGAACGGGGGGTGCTGCGAGAGTCGGAGGGCAGTTGGAAAGGACTCGCGAAAGGGGTAGTCGGAAAGTTTCGCGATGAAAAATCGCTGAAGGTCGCCACTCGAAGGCCGCTCGCCACCCGAGCTTCGAAATGAACCTTGTTAACCCGCGGCCAGCTGCTCTACGCGACGCTTTTTCCGGACCCTGTTGAACTCGATCCAGCAGGGGACACGCCGCGCCGGAAGCGAACGCGGCCAATAAAGTCTCCCCGCCGTCCCCCCGTTCACCAACTTCTTCCACCCCTAAATCCCGTTTCACGGCAGCTCGCTCGCTGACCCGGAAGAACCCGTTTCGGGCAACGTAAACAGAGAGGATCTCATCTTATCGTTTTCTTTAGTCTGGCTCCAAGACCCTCCGTTCTCGTTTTCAATGTCCTCTGCTCGAGTCGCGGCTGTCTCCAAAGGCTCTTTTGTCTTACGTACCCGGACAGGTGCCAATATTCTTCTTGCCGGGAACTGAAATCGAATGTGCGGCTGTCAGCGACAAGCATCCTGTCCTTCCTCCGCGTCTGCCGAGATTTATACTCCGTATTCTTATACTTCGAGTTCAATCATCCTGAAGCCATTCCCGATCACTCCAAAAGTATCTATGTTTACCTCTATTTGTCAATCGATTCGATCATATTTTTAACGCTAAATCCATCTGGCGCTAGAACCGATAGACGTGTCTTGTTTCGCAAAAATGACGAGACCGAATTCATTTCAACTTTTCGACGTTTTTACTGTAATACAATTTATTTAATTATTCCCCTCGCATAGTGCTCATAATTCCAATATCGTTAAACTTAAGAATGTTTAACCGGTTGTTTCGACCTGTACAATGAACGCTGAGACAATATTTGCTAGTTGTTTCTTCGAAAAACTAAGAACAGTTCTTGCTGACCAAAAGATAAGTTTAACACCCCATGGTGTACGATAATAATATTTTAGATTTTATGCATTTATTTTAAGAATTAATAACCTGAAAACTCTCGTTCATTGTCGAACAAAATTCTTATTTCTATTAGGTCCTTTATTTAATTTATCCTTAATTTTTGTCCTTAATCTTTATCCTTAATTTTTAATAAGTACTCGCTATTTCTCAAAAGATAGGCAAGCAAGAACTGTATGTTACCTTCAATTTCAGTGGATGATTGTTCACTATAGCGTCAACCGCGTGTTTGTTTATTGGTTCTGAAGATGTCTACTTTTGTGCCGAATAAAGTGGTTTTGCGGGCAATTTTATTGCACTACTTTATTCAAAAGAAATCTACATCTGAAGCACACAGAATTCTTGCTAAGACTTACGGCGACAATGCTCTGTCGGATACGATATGCGGAGACTGGTTTCGACGCTTCAAAAATAATGATTTTGAACTTGAGGATAAGAAACGTTCTGGCGCACCGACAAAGTTTAAAGACGAAGAATTAGAGGAATTGCTTGATGAAGACCCATGTCAGACGCCGGTAGAGTTTGGAAAAATATTAAAAGTAGATGCGTCAACAGTTTCAAAACGTTTAAAAGGGTTAGGAATGATGCAGAAGCTGGGACATTAGATGCTGTTTGAATTGAAGCCGAGAGACGTTGAACGGCGTTTTCTGATGTTTGAACTACTGCTTCAACGGCAGAAAAGAAAAGGTTTTTGCACCGTATCGTCACTGCCGCTGAAAAGTGGATTCATTACGATAATCCAAATCGTAAAAAATCGTGGAGTAACCCAGTCATGCATCAACATCGTCTGCAAAACCAAATATCCATGGTTCGAAGCTTCTTCTCCGCATTTGGTGGGATCAGAAGGGTGTAATTTATTATGAGCTGCTCGAAACGAATGAAACTATTACAGGAGATCGCTATAGACTTCAATTGTTGCGTTTGAGTCGAGCCCTAAAAGAAAAACGACCACTATACGAGCAGAGACACGGCAAAGTCATTTTGTTACACGACGACGCTTGGCCACATGTTGCAAAACCAGTGAAAACCTGGAAATGCTTAAATGAGAAGTTCTACCCCAGCCGCTGTATTCACCAGACATAGCTCCTTTCGATTTTTACCTATTCCGATCGATGGCACATGGCCTGACTGAGCAGTGCTCCCATTCTTACGAAGAAAGTATAAAATGGATCTGCTCATGAATTGCCTCAAAAGACGAACTGTTTTTCCGACACAAAATTCTTTTACTGCCAAAAAGATGGGAGAAAGTGGTGTCTAGTAATGGGTAATACTTTGATTGAACTGATTTTGAACATAATATTTTAAATAAAGTTTTTATTTTGGGAAGAAAGCAGCGAGAACTTATTCAAGGTCCTAATAATAAAAATCCGCCGTCGAATAATACGTAGTAACAGGTGCGGATCAGGATCGCGGTCGTGGAGACACGTTCGCCCCTTCGAAAACAAGGCGAAAAACAAACCGACTGTCTCCCGAGACGCGCGACGTCCCGACGTCGAGTCCCCGGCAGGTTCTCTATCCATCATCGCTGAGACACGGACAGAAGTTCGATTCCCCGGGGGCCAGAGAAATTGAATCGGCCCAGGATGAGAAAGGAGAGAGAGCGGGGAACGCTTGCACAGACGACCGCGAGCATTCAGACACGTGGCCAGAGATGAAACTTTTTAACGACTGATGTAAATCGTTAGTCGCGATCGTTTAACCCGACGAAACTCCGCGCTCTTTCCTACTACACACGCTGCGTGTAATGTGAACAGGTGTGTGTTGTAATCAGATTTCGACTTTCACTCGGCTTCTACTACAGACGAAATTTTCTCTATGATTTGAGAAGATTCGAGATACTTTCTCTTCTTCCTCTTTTCTTCTGACGTTGTTTGCCTCGAGGCATTTGTCACTGGAGTCTGCAGCGTTCACTTAAACACTTCGACTCCGGTGAAATTATTTAGCTGGTATAAAAAAATTTATTCCTATTTGTTGTAGCCTTCTAATTTTATTAAGATCCACGTGAATGAATAATAAGTAATCGATGTCCTAAAATTTAACTTTCCAATTTGAATTTGAATACTCCGCAAATTTTACAGCATTCTTGGAAATATTAACAAACCCGTTAGCAAAAGTGATCACAAAAAGCAAAGAGACGTTTTAATCTTCGTAGCTGGATCTGCGGCGGTAACAATGTTCGGTTCGAAAGTAATTTAGTTTTTTAATTATTATAGTCAACTATTCGTTGATTAAGAAAAGTCGTTCAATGACTTTCGAGGACGTTCGAGGTCGTTCAAGGATGTTCAAGGACGATGAAAAAATATATATAAACAAACAGTTGACTATAATAATTGAAAAAATAAATTATTTTCGAACCGAACATTGTTACCCCTGCAGATACAACCGCGAAGATTAAGACAAATCTTCCTTCCTCTTCCTTCCTTTTCTTCCGGAAGACAACTGAAACATATTTGAAACCCTGACGGATCTCAAAAGATCGGATCACCCACACTAGATGAGCCTCCCGCGGACAAACGAGCAGCTAGACAACGGTCTTTCATGCATGCCGGCTTTCCAAGATGAGCATTCTTCGCTCGGTTCGACCCCGTTCGGCCGCGTAGGCGATCGAGGCCGGCGAGGGCAAAGGGCGTTCTCCACCGCAGGGTGGTCGTTTCGAAGATGATGTTCGCGGTTTCCTGAGCCCAGCAGGTTGGCCGGCATCCAAGAAAGATATATCCTTATTAATATGTCCTCGTGCAGCCTAATATTTGAGAGAAATATTAAAGGTCGCGAGGCCGGCGCTGGCCCGGCGCCATTTCGCCATTCCGCCGTTCCGCCATTCCGGCATTCCGGCGAGCGCTCCGACGAAAGAGGGCTCTCGATCCGCTCTCCGCGGACTCGATTCGTCCATTATGCAGATCCGATTATTGGCCGCGATCGTCGCTCGCCGCGATCACAAAAGCGGGAAGAGAGAAGAAGGTTGCGGCTTGGCGCCGCGAGCTTTGAATATCTCGAGGGGAGGGAGCAGTGGCACTCTTATCGTAATAGACCGAGCTCCTTCGTCGGCCGCGGCAAATCCTCGGCCAGCGATTCCAAATCCGGAATACGCCATCCGTAGAGGAAACGAGCGAGGAGGAATTTCAGCGAGACAAAGCGTTTCCGTGAGGACGAGCTTCTTCGACGAGCGTCGAGTGGACCGCTTCGGCGGCCGCGGACTGCTTGATGGGAGCCCTGAATAAATGATGGACGCTCCAACAGGCCGGCTTCGTTTTCCCGGCAACCTCGAAACAGTAATAGCGCGTCAACGCGGCAACTCCCGGCGGATGATTTTTCTGGATCAACCGCGCGCAGATCCTCCGGATTCGGGAACGAATTTATCTCCGGAACGCGAGGACTCGAAGACTCTTTTAAATTTAGGAGCGAGTAGGCCAGCTCGTCCGTAACGTAATCCGATTTTTTTAAATCCGGATTACAACCATGCTCCCGCAGGTGGAATCGTTCTTCAAAGAACTTACGCGAAAGCAATTCTTAAAATAATCCTGCTCTCTACTACGGAGATACTTCTCGGTCGACTCTCGAAATGAAATGCTAATTTTTCTAGATGGACTGTCATAATTCGACTAATGATTTCGAGGCTTGCACTAAGCCGCCCAAAGTCTGAAATACCTAAATTCACTCCTCTCGCGAGGAGGTTTTAAGAAGTAGAAAAATTAGCTGCTGATAGCTGTGATTGATATAATAAATGTGTATAACATATATAAATATATAATACGTCTAGGTTAGATTTATTTTATTAATCGCAGCTGTTACTAGCCAATTCTTATACTTGTCAATTTTCCTTTCCCGTTTTCGTTTTTCCTTGCACGAGCCAGACTCGTGATATAGATTTCACGCAACATCTACTAAATATGAACATTATTAATTTCTTCTACATCGAAATAAAGATAAATTCTTCTCGTATCAAAGTCTGGAAACAAGAGTACACAAAGACGATAAGAGAAATAAAAATTGTCTGGTCCTATTATTAAAAATATTAAGGATAAATAAGTGATGATCGACGCAGGATGGAAGGAATCGTAGTGCAAGGGGTTAATTATATTATCTTATTAATTATATAATTTAGCGGGATGGTGGTGGAGTGGTAATTGGTATAAATTCTCGACACAGGATATAAGGATTACTGAGGACGAAAGGAGATATATTCTGATTAGCGGGTTGCAAGATGTTACAGGTTTATCTTTGATCAATTTCCTTGCTAACTTCTATGGCAAGCAACGAGAGCAACTTTGATCAAATGGAACAACTACTGCTATCAGGCGGCCGGTCTTCATGGCCGTCCTCTCCCAATAGATCTACGCTACGCTACAAAGTTATCGTATTGTAGGGTTTTTTCCGGGTATGCATGGTCGAGTGTCATAAAATGGTAATGAATGGGACGGATGGCGACAGCGTGTTTGGACGACTTCGAGTGGCCTGAGTCTATTGCTTAGGTTCCTCGAAGTCCTGCGTGCCCGAAAGATAGAGTGTGAGTGAGCGAGAGGGAAATAAAAAAGGAAGAGAGAGAATGAGTAAGAATGAGATAGCGAGTGAGGCAGAGCGAAAGAGTATGGATGCAAGAGAGAGAGAGAGAGAGAGAGAGAGAGTAGGATAATTTGGAAAAGGACTAGGAAGGGCGAAAGAACGAGCGGAAAAGATCGTGGCATTCGAAAGAGAACCGTGGCATGAAGAAGTTGTTGTTGTCGTAGTTGTTGAAGTTGTTGTTGTTGTCGTAGTTGTTGAAGTTGTTGTTGTTGTTGTTGTTGTTGTTAAGTCGTTGTTGATGTCAAAGTTGTTGCGTTGCCGTTGTCGTTGTTATTATTGTTGTAAGTCGTGGGACATTGATAATAAACTGTTGTACTTGTTATTGTTAAACGAAGGTGTCTTTAGTTGTCGTATTATTATTATCACGGAGTCTCGTGGGATTTACTTCCAAAATAATCCCTACAGTATCCATATGTCCGGAAGGCGGTCGGACTTCCTGGCCGTCCTCTCCAACCGTCATGGTCACCGAAGAACCTATGCAGAATCCTCCAGGTGGCCAGGAAGATACCCTGTTCTCTCCTGTCGGCGGGCGGCTGGCCTTCAAGGGCGTTCTCTCCCATAAATCCAGAGAGGCGTCCAGGAGCAATCCCTGTCCTCTCCTGCTACAGCGGGCGGCCGACCTCCATGGCCGTCTTCTGCCTTCCCTGTGAGCGGCCGTGGCTTTCCTCGTCCTCTCTCACAGGTGTAGCAACAAATCTTCTTTTTTTTTTTAAGGATTCAATGTGATGATGTTGGAAAGAACGTGCCTGAGAGCGATGGTCCTCTTACCGATTTGGTTGAGGAGTGGTGGATCTGTAGTGATGGAAATGTAGGATTACCTTTATGGGGTGTTAGGTTATGTAAATATCGATTATGTAGGAGTGGGGACAAAATTTTCAAAGAAAACCCCTATTGTGAAATCACAGGTGTAGCAACGAATCTGATCGAGATCTCTCTATATATACTACCTCGTTGCTAGCCACGAACCGTTAATAACAATCTGTTAACTAAGGAGTCTGTCGCGTCCCGGTGCTACTAGAATCTTCGATCGTGGTCCAACCGAATTATCGATCGCTCCAGAATTAGCCACAACGATGGTCGATAGTTTTTTTTATTTCATATCTTCTCCCTTCGTCTCGTTACAACAATAATTTTTCACGAAGCTACAGCACAAAATTTCGAGACTTAGCCGACGACGTCCAAGACAATGCGTAGCATTCCGTCCCTCTGTGCGTCGGAATCGGCGTGATCGCGTGGATGCAGACGACCCAGCTCGCGGCCAGCGGCTCGTCGAACAGCCCAGTTATTTACCGATTAATCCCGGTTGATTAAACGATCGAGCGCCGGTTAAGGAGCCGCGTTCGAGATCTGGCAACGGACTAGGAACGAGTCGCCGTCCCCCCGCCTCACTTTCGAGAAGCAATTTCGCATCCCATTGACTCCGTGGCGGGGGCTATTAATCGAGGGTGCTCGCAGCCCTTCGAGGAAGAGCTGCCCGCGCGAGGAAGAAATGGCCGCGAGCCAACCGGCCCCGGGGGGTGAAAACGTCTGTTTCGTCTTTCATCCGATTCTTTATGCTTTCGACTCGGCCCGATGCGCCGAATAAAAACCATCCCCCCTTCACACGGGGGCGAATCGCCGAGCCAATTTTTATTGGCATCGGTCGAGGGAACCGTTTTCCCGCGGAGCTCTCTCTCTCTCACGAAGCTCGGCGACGCGCTGCTCTTGTTTTCTCTGTCAAGCTTCCCCCGGGCTTCCGAGGGATCGCGAGCGATCCGGAGATTACGTTCTTATCCCGCTTATTCTTGCAATCGAGGCTTCGTTTGGCCGTGAAAATCGCCGGCGGGAGGGGGAATGGTTGCAACGAGTCCTGGGTAAACCGCGTGGATCGGTTTGCAGCTGTGTTGCGGTCGTTTCGACATGTCGCATCGCCGGACTGGCCTCGTTCGGAGGCTCATTGTCGGTTGTTTGAGATCAGATTCGGTGTCGTCAGATGTTGCGGCGTCACTGCGTCGTTAGTAATAGCGACGAATTGTGACGTTATATGTGTGGACTGTATTAAGTGGAGGACCGGAATTTAATGGCGAAAAAAATTATATATTTAGCCTCGTACCATTTACACCTTTCCTTTGAAGGACTGAGGTCCTTGAATTCTATTCCAACTCTGACGTTCTAAAAAATGTTGTCTCTCGAGGCAAACTGCTACCTCTCTCACGCATTTCTAATACTCGCTGATTGGTTTTCGATGATTTTAACAATGGCCAACCAGCGAGTCTGTTTCAAGAGGGCGCCCTCCTCTTAGTGCGTCCTTTTGGGAAGTTGCTGGTACATGGAAGGTGGGGGCGACAGCGATATTTTAACCCTTTGCACTCGGAGCCATTTTAACTGTAAATGTGAAATAATTTTTCTGGTTCGTGATATTTCCATTCTATTTAACAAAATAAGTTTATGTGCATACAAAATTTATTCTTGTGACTCCTGCCAACAGTTTTACTACTTGATAATTTTTTCAATCTAAACCTTATTGTTGCAAAAATTATTTTGCAACGTAATAGTATAATTTTAGTGGTGCCTCAGAGTCACCACTCGAGTGCAAAGGGTTAACAAAGACGGGAGATTCCTTCAGGTGTGATTACGGTTGGTCACCGTTGTAAACTAATATGGGTCTTACCCATCTGAACTTTCATTTTTTTATGATACGTTTTGGCTATTGAGGCCGAGAGAAGCGAAATCCTAAAATGAAGCAATAAAGTATGCGTTCTCTCGGCAGAACAAGTAATTTAAATTTAAATTGCATGCCAGGTGTTAATCAAAAGTTCTAAGCTCAAAAATAACCGGCTAGGCCCGGTCGCGTCATAAGAAATATTAGTGCTGGGCACTAACATCAGAGTTCCGGCTGGTTCGAGGATGTGTCTCAGCCATAGAAATCGTTTGAGAAGGTGATAGTGAAAGTTTCAACGCTTTCCTACCTCGAAGTAGAGTAAGATCTCTCCGTCTCTCAGCTTGAGAATAAAAATAGAGGACTTGAGAAAGTGTAGCATCGTGACACAATGTATCTGGGTGCCACTAATTTCTGACCAATTTTGAAAATTTATTTTTATTGCAATATATTCGAGCAAAATGAATTCGACTATGATTTTTCGAATGCGAAAGAGTTCTAATGTCATCCCCTATGATAAATGTGAACTTTTTAGTTTTATTTTAATTAACTATATTGCTTTAATTATGTGGGAATTTTAGTGTCTAATTGTCGGCGACGAACGTGTTAAATCGTCCAGCTTCGTTTACAAGTTAAGAAATAATTGGAGAGAATTTACCGTATCGCTCTTATAGATCATTGTCTGCTATAAGCAGTCAGATCTTTGAGATCCTTTGATGATGTTAAAAGTTAGACGAAAATGTCTTCCAAGTTCTGAAGCATCGTTGCTACACGTCTTCTATTAGCAGTCGGATATTCGAGTTAATTCCGTGCTATCGAAGGTTAGAACCGGCTTAAAAATTCCGCGAGTTCCAAACAATCCTCGGAAACGTCTGCGCCGATTCGAAGCAGGTCTATTTCTTCGCGAGATGATCGGAACGAGTATTCAAATCTGATAGAACTTTGAAGCGATGCAATTACGATTGTACTTCGACACTTGTCCCATGAATAAATCCATCCTTCTGGGAGTGAGAAGTATACGTTTAGAGAGGTGCGCAATACCATCGGCGACGTCCGGAGCCGTCTGGAAGCTCGGCGGTCCATTTCAGGAGCCTAGAAACTTATTTCAGCGCGACGCTAAATGCGGCGAACTGAGCATAAAGCTAGGGCCGCGGCGTCGTTGAATAAAAGGTAGACAGGTTCGTCGAAATAGCACAACGACGTCGCAGCATTGCTTTATAATTACGCCGGTGTTCGTCGAAAGGTTAACCGCACGGCGGTTAAGGCAGTCGGCGGTGCACGGGGAAGCGTCGTTGTCACGAGCGCTAATGGCCCGTTTACACGGTAAACCATTGACGTAACCGCAGATGCACTCCGCGGCCGTGTTTTCCCTATCCGGCGATCAGCTGCCCGGAGATCCGACTCGTTTCGACGCTTTCTTATTCGACGAAGTCGAAATTTCGCCGGGACGACATTCTGCGGTCGATGCTCCTGCAGGCCCGTTTTTCACGCAACGAGAACGCCATGGAATTAAGCGAACAGTTGTCAAAACGATCACCGTCCAAATAGACAGATAAGAAGAACCTTTAACCCCTTGCACTATAATAACGAGTCAAACTTGTAATAGAGATTCCACGGAAGATTTACTAAATATTAATATTGTTACGAATCTCACAGCGGGATAGTATTTACAATTCGTTTATTCGCATGATATACAATACGGATACAATATATCGATACGTGTCGTTCGACAGTCCGATCTCGACTGTCTATTGGCACAACAGATCCGTGACAACCCCAGTCTTCAGCTAATCCCTCTAAGGGGTGTTCACCACAGAGCAGTATCACATTACGACGACGTAACAATATTATTAATTTCTTCTATATCGAAATAAGAATAAATTCTTCTGTCACCAAAGTTCGGAAACAAAAGTACATAAAGACAATAAATGGAACAAAAACTGTCTAGTTCTATTATTAATACATCTTGCGCGGGAAGCGACTAAAGTCGTTATTATTGATTTTCTTAGTTTTTAATTTCTGACAAGTTGTTTTTATTTTTTTAAAGGCAATAAAGAAATTGTTTTTAACACAGAAACTGAAACTTTTATCAAAAGACACTAATGTTTAAAAACTACAGTTATCTTATGCAGAAGGAATTTTGCGTCCGAACTGCAAAAAATCGCCCGCTACACGGTAAGACTCTGGCGGCAAAGTGGCCGCGCAAGATGTGTTAAAATTATTATGGATAAATAAATGCTGATCAACGCAGCGTGAAGGGAATCATAGTGCAAGGGGTACGTAGTTTAAGAAGTTAATAAGAACCTTTGGCGGAGCTTCGCAAGCAGACCTCCGACTGCAAACGAAATGCAACGAATATTCGACCGAAGCACTAGGACCAGGTGCACGAGTCCTTTAGCAGCGGATTCAGGGTACCGTGAAACGAGCCGGCGTTTAGGCGAGCGAAGTGCTGCACGGTGCTCGGTCCAGTAGGGCAATTTGGGACGAAATTAATGACTGCTAAACTGCCTCGTGTACGGTATTCCGTCGTGGCAAGTGTACGGCATAATATATTTCTCTATTCGGGCACACGTTATTGTAAAAATTCCGGAAAAGTTTGAATAAATCCTACCTTGTAATTGCAAGGTAGTTTTTGTTAGTCGCTTTAACCCTTTTAGTGCCGGAGAGCTGATATATCTGCTCGCGCAGCACTGGCGAAAAGTGCCTTATACTTATACCTTTCTTATTTATATAATTTCCAATGAATATAGAAAAATTGCCGTCATTGTCCCATTCTCAATTTTGTCCTTAATGCACTGCTTTTTGAATTATATAAATATTGCTTTTCGTTTGGTTTTCATGAGCCTTTCTCCAAATCCTAGCAAACTGTGAAATTTGGCTTTTTCGCCCGGCACTAAGAGGGTTAAGACTTCGGTAGGTTTATTGTTAACAATTTACCGATTGGAAGTCTATAGATTGACTTTTCCCCATTTGTCATGGCAATCATTCTATTATTGTTAAATTTTACCACTGCAAGTTCCGATATTGTTAAACAATTTTCTAAATATTCGATATCATTCGCGATTACTAAAATATATAAAATAAATATTCTTTAATGCTGATGTTAAGAAGATACAAAAATGTTAGTACATTTAATTGTCATATAATAACAGAAATGTTTACGGCCGAATGACCAGTCGGTAAAGAGTAAAAGGCGAAAGATTTATACGTGATTTGAAGGGAAACCAGTGTAGTCGGTAAAGAGTGTTAACATCTTGCTGCACAGGAGTTTTTCGATCAGAATTTGTCGAGACACTTTGAGCATTCGACTAGTTGTCCTATGGATCGAATGCCGTGCGCTGCGCTGGCCGGTGCAACGGTGCCCGCAGCCATGAGACCGGGCCGGGCCACGGTGCAACATGCATGCCGTGGGCCGCGAGCGTGGATCGCCGTCGGCCGTGACGTCACCGAGCTAAATGCACCCTTGCTCTCTCTCTCTCTCTCTCTCTCTCTCTCTCTCTCTCTCTCTCTCTCTCGCCGTACGTCTCGCCGGACGTGTTCCGCGTGCAATCGACAGCGCGGCGGAACAGAACTGCCGTTGACACGGCGCCAGCGCGGATTCCGCCTGTAAAACGGGCCGAGGCGAGCGGAGCCGTGTCCGTGCCGTGCCGTGCCGTAGCGTGGCGATTACGGCAAGCCGATAACGCCGTTATCTCTCGCCAACGAACCGTCCATAAAAGTGTATTTATGCGCGGCTAACGCGGACCGTGCCGCGCTTTGACTTCCATCCAAAAATCCGCGCGATCGAGCGGCCCGCTGCGACGCCGCGCCGGATCCGGGAACACCAATGGCAGAAACGGAGCCGCGGGCCGCGGCCGATTTCGGCCGGAAGCGGCGTTTTCCGGCGGGTCGCAGCCGCCGGAAGCTGACGGAGCTTAACGAGCCGTGGCACTTTTAGAGTGTTTTTATTCTATGGTGCTCGCATGGGCTGCGGAACTTTCCAACGACTCGCGCGCCGCCCCGCGTAAACTTCCGATTCGTTTCAGCATGCTTCGCTTTCCCGGATCTATTTCTAATTTTATTAGGTTGGGGAGAAAGAAATCCATTATTTTTACGTGAACTTCAAGACTTTATTTAACATGTTTCCGACTGTCTGATTTAGGTCAAATATGCAACGTTTTGTTCTACAATTTGTTGCCATTTTAAAGGTACCTTCATAATGCCTCTTTCGTAAAAGTGTTCACCCCTATTAGCAAACAACTCATCTAATCGACTTTCACAATCTTCTCTCGATGCCAATTTCTTATCACTAAGGAAGTTTTGCAATGCAAGATAAACATGGTAATCGCTTGGTGCCAGGTCTGGACTATATGGTGGAAACGTCAAGCTCCTGAATTTTCTGACGAGTCACTATAGACGTGAGTGGCCTGGCGTTGTCTTGATGGCACACGACAGTTTAACACTAAACCCATCAATCGAAAACTGGTTCCATATATCTCATTTTGAAATTGCTGGAATTATGTAGACTTTTCACTGGAATTTTTACATAAATTATAACCAAAAGTGACGTATAATCTAGCTAAAATCGGTGATTTCAGGTCTACTGTCGACACGTTCGCTAGCAGCGTCAGATACGTATATCGCGACCGCCATTTTGTATCTCGCGTGGCAAACTTCGAATTAATTATATGAGTGAAATTATTGAAAATTCTCGTCTAACTACAATCAGTGATTTTATTTGCATAAAATAGCACACGCCAGTCATTATCAGTACTCTGTAGGTTTGGTGTTGTCACGTTCGCTAACATTGTCGGATACGTGCGTCGGCTGCCATTTTGTATCTCGCGCGAAGAACTTCGAATTAATTATATGAATGGAATTATTGAAAATTCTAACACATAGTATGATATTTACAGAATTTATAACTCCTCTTTGACGAGATTCTTATCGTATTTTATAAGAAGATACGATGTATTCGTCACGATAAATACATTAATAAATATAACTATATACGCTATTGACGCTGCTGGGGAACCAGTTAATTGTACTTCGCAGGCTGCGGGTGACTGGATCTAGCCGCTTTTCGTAGAAACAGCGTGTCTTTACTCAAGGAATGTTAGAAACGTATGTGGAAGTATCTTGAAGACATTGAAACAAGCACATGATCTACACAGCGACAGCTATTCTTCATGTCTGACTTTGGTTTCTAATCGGCACAGTGTAAAACCGTTCCTTGTATAACATGGTCTACGGTGTGAAGCAGCTGGTACCTTTTAGAAACGACAAGAATGATTTTATTCAGACTTCGATTGCCTTTTCTTACGCGCACCCTTATCTGTTACGCTCGTAACGAACTGCGGCGTCCGCCGAAATCGCGTAATTTAAAATATTAAGGAGACAAGTAATTTTATAGTCGATGCATCGAGAAATAGGTGTAGGGTACTTGTTGCTCCGACGTAAACAACAGAATCTATTTCTACGCTCGACTCTCGTCGATGCTTTCACAATTTACCGCAACTCCGGCGCGGATGAACGTGCGAGCGAACGGAATCTCGCGGTGACCGCACGGATCCAAATCGAGGACGCGTCGCGCGAGTTGCTCGCGAAAGCTCCGATTCTCGTAATTCCAGCGAGCCATTCGGCCATCTGCGCCACGGGAAAAAAGACGGTGATCGCGGGCGTGGACGAAGTTCTGGCGAACGGAACCGAGGGAGGAAAAACCGGGCGCGGATTCTCGGCGGCGCGCCGAGACGGGACGGTTCAATTTCACGCGGTCCTGCACACTCTCTCGGCGGCCGTCCGCTTCCCAGGCGAAGAAGAAACGCGAGGAAAGCGTGGAAGAGAGGCCGATAAAGACCGAGGGGAGGGCAGCCGGTCGCAATCAATCAACCGAAATCCATGTCAAGGGGTGTGCTCTCGCGTCTGTGAACGGCCCTGTGCACACGTGTGCCGAGCTCAGGTAGCCGTGAATCAGCCTTTTTAGCCGAGTTTCGCGACCGGTTTGCCTCGCACGAA
>NC_135780.1:1873585-2021512 GCF_028453695.1 Augochlora pura
AAACGTGGTCGGAGCCTCGTCGGTCGCTCTCGTACGGCACGGGGCTGCGTAATTCGATCCCAGATCAGTGATCCAGCGTGACGAAACGATCCACGACGCAAGGAAGGGAAAGGCGAAATCGAAGGAAGGAAAGGGGACAAGCGGGTTTCGCCGCGATCAGTCTCGGTTTTCTTCTCGACTTTCTGAGGCTAAGTTAAATTTAAGATTAACCATTAATAATATTATAGTAACTATTACTGTAAGTAGAATGACAGCGCGAGCGCACGGCCACGAGCACGCGGCGAACGATCATCCGCGTATACATAGATCATCGTTAGCTACGAGCTCGCAACGACGGTGTGCACAAACGTTCGATATCGTTCTTCGGTGTTGTCCCGCAGGAAGAACGACGGTCAGAGGAAACGAACGAAGAACCGCGGGAGTCGAATTGATAGGGGTTAACGAGTTCATCCGCGCAACCAGATTCTTTCGACCGCGAGAAGCGTGAAGGAATTTTTTCAATCGACGCGTCGCGCTAACTCTTTTCATCGAATTCAAATGGAGATCGAAATGTCGAGGAACGTTCCGACGCCGTTCTTACTGTCGCCGCGGCTCTACGATTTAATTGCGACTTATTTCTGTCAGCCACAACGATTCTCACGCGAAAATTCGCGAGATCTCGCCGAGACCCCTTCCGGTTTCTCTGACACGATATTTGCGAAAACGTTGGGAGCACGTGCTCGTGCCCGTGCACGTCTATCTTGCCGCGTTAAACTCACTGCGATGATTTCAATGCATTATGTATGATAATATTATACATACTATACATATAAACATATATATATATGTATGTATGTATGCAATATATATATATATATATATGTATATATATAAATATATACATATTGTAGCGTGTATAGAGATATATACTATAGAGACGGTACCGTCGTACGTTTGTACATACTTTGTCACGTGCAACAATTGCGGCTCGCCAGAGGATCGCGTCGCAAAGCGAAAAACAAAAAAAAAAGAAAAAAAAATGGGGAAAGAAGCGTACCGCGAGCCCGTCGCTCGATTCGCGAATCAATTTTACAATACTTTTGCGTTTACGTGGGCTCGTTCCACGTCTTTCTCCAAAGGTCCATTCGCTTCTTCGAACCGCTTTATCGCTTTCGGTAAAACAATCACACAGCCTCTTCGGCAAGTCAACAAATCCGTGCGAACACGCTCGCGTCGGACGTGTTCCATGTCGCTCGATAACGAAATCGTTGGAAAAAGAAAACGCACGGAACGTTTCCAACGCGGCGAGAAACGGCGCCGTAGTATCAACGTGGGAGAGTCTATGGAATCGTTTCGCGTAAAAAATTGTTTGATCAATTCGGCAGCGTAGCTCTGCGAGCTATCGATAAGAAGAAAACTGGTCGACGCGAGTGCGCTCGTCGGAAGATCCGGAGAACGTATCTCGGGCTCCGTGGAAAAAAAAAAGAAACGGTGAGGCGAAACGAGTCGGTCGACGGGCAAACTGACTCATGGACGGAAATCTTTCAAGCCACCAAGAGTCTGCTTGCGGTCTGTCCTCTCTTCCTATCGGGGGCGTCGACTCGATCGCTGGAAGATGAAACGACGCGACGAGAGACGTTCAAAGTGCTCAAAGAAACTAGTCCGCGGCTCCGTGAACGCTACGATCCACGACACGCGGCCGATCCGCCGTCAATCCGCCTGTCATTCGCCCGCCATCCGTCTGCCATCCTGTGGCGTCCGCGTCATCTCGTTGCTGGCGAAAGCTACGATCGACGAACTTTGGTCCCCCGAAAGCTTTCGCTTCCATCGTCCTCCGTCGCGTTCTCTTTGGAAAGAGCGGAACTTTGATCGTTCCTAATCTCATCCGAGTGCGTCTGCCGTACGCATCCTTTCGCGGCGGTTGAAAGCCGCGACCGGGCAGTTCTCTCCCCGAAGGCTTCCTCCTCCACCGGGTCCTCCATTCCGATTTCGTTCCAGATAAAAGGATATACTGTTCGCTCGACGGCTCGGTAACTTTGCAAACCAACGCTTCCTCTTCGATCGAGCTTCCACCCGATGCGAGTCGATTGATTCTCAACCGGTTCGAGCGCTGTCCAGTATCCCAATAGCCCACCGATCTCTGGCGATCGTTACCCCGTCGTAGCTCGCGCGGATCTTCGGTGGCCGGGAAGACTGGAAGAATAACGACGTCGGCTGGAACGTTTCCAGGCGATCTGTTCGACCCTATTGATTTTTATTTCGTATCCTTCCGGCGTATGCGGTTGAGCGGTAATCGCTGCGGGCGGCCATCTTGTGTCACTACAGCTGGCCATCTTCGTCCGATCGTTTAACAATTGTTCGGCTGTTCCTCTTCTAAATATAGCGGCACCAAGTGCCGTAGCTTTACTCTTGGACGTATGTACAGTCGATCGTACAGAATATCGTCCGGCATCGTATTTTTTCTAGGTTTGTTTACAGAATATTTTTTATAAATAAATAACTTGACAGGATTTCGATGATTTGATGAATCAGGATATTCCAAAAACGAACCTACTACACCATTTATATTAGCAATGTTCTCGAGATCTTAACGAAAAGTCGCGACCACGGCGAAACGTGTAACGCGGTAGAACCGTGTTCGGGATCGGAAGCGTTCGGTGGGCCGCGCGGCTGCAAACAAAATTCGCGCGTCCCTGAATTCGGAAGACGAGCCGGGACGCGTCAAATCAGCGAATATCAAAAATAAAAAGTAGACGCGAACCCGTCGGGATCGAAGCGGAGTAGCCGGAAGAGGTTTCAGAATGATTTCCTAGAAGTCTGTACAAAGGACTCTAAACGATCCTCCACCGCCCGACGCCAGGCGTCACGGTGAACTCGAGCGAACGAACAAAGCGACACACATGGGGTAAAACGACGCGAAGAAAACGGAGAAAACAACGTGTGCGAGCGCAAAAAAAACACACACACGAACAAAAAAAAAAAAAAGGAAAGCGAGAACGAGAAAGAAGAAAAGTAAGAAACGGGAACCGAAAGAGGACGCCATACACAGGCAGGGCTTGGACACTGTTACAACGAAGATTTCGGTTCTTCGAACGGTCGAGAGTAGACCACGCTCTGCGTACGTAGCTGTTATCATATCGGTTCCCCGCGAATGGTTCCAGAAATTGGTATCGCTGGATATTAAGTAGCTGATTTTGTACATAATCATTCTCTTGAACGTACAAACGTTTCTACATATCACTGGATCGTCTAACGAATCGTTGTAAGTAATCAAGCAGCTAGAAAGCCAAAAGAACTGATTTCTTGTTTTCAGTTTTTCGTTCTATTTCGTGGCATTTGCTTTACGACAATCATTTCTCGATCGTTTATTCGACGCGTTAAATACTCATCCGACGTCTTCTTGTGCTTCTCGTGCATACGAACGTTTATCGAGAGACTATCGTTTACGACTTCGTCGCCTAGCGATGGTACTTCGAAAGCAATATTTTCGCGCAGGGAATGAACCGGAATCGATTCTGGAACCGCTACGAGGCCGATATAAAGAGCTAAATAAAAGTCGTGTCGAAGACTACCTGGAAGTATCAGTCGTTTGCAACGATTGCACGAGCAAGGATTTCTCGTGACCGACCCAGTCGGAACTCCCTTTTGTAAAACAAGTTTAAAAGGTTACTTTTGTGCCACCGTTCCGAGCCCTGTCGACAAAGGTCAATTCTCTCGATCGCCAAACCATGAAAGCAAAGAAGTCGGTCGCAACGAAAGAGAGAGAGAGAGACCTCTTCAAAGACACTCGAAGAGATAGAGTAGTACGGCTTGAACTATGGTGGCTCTATGTATGTAATTTAATGTACAATACTCGCAAGTCGGCGTAACGTCGGTCATCCGCGACTTGGACCGGCCTTCTAGTTCATGGTCGCATCAAGCCCATCACTCTGAGTTTGCCGAAACACAATAATACCAAGCATATCCTGTACAGTGATGGTTACATAACAGCGGAGGCCGCGCTTCGCCTATGCCGGCTTCCATGGAGGACACGAAGTTAAGGGACCGATGATTGTACAGGACGGGGGAGCAGGCTGCGATCACAAGGGGGGTAGTAGAAGGTGCACAGAAGGACCGATGGGTGCCGAAGTTGTTAACAGAAACGATTTTAGCGGAGAGATCCTTGTTTTCTTTTCCTTTCATCCTTCGCCGAAGACAAGAGAGAAAGAGAGAGAATATCTCTCGACTTCTGTCAATGGGATTTACAGCGAGTCGCTGGATAAGTAGCCCGCAGGCCTAAATACGCTCTAATTAACTCCGAAAAGAATGAATAAAGTACAGAGAGAAAAAGAGAGAGAACTAATTAATTATCATAGTCGAATAGCTGGTCAAGTTGCTCAACACGACGACGTCTTCTACGGGGGCATCGATTGCGTTTCCCCCGTTTCCTGTCGTGTCGAGCAGCGATTCTCGGTTCGAGTCAGCCGTTACGGACCGCCCGACACTATTCCCCCTGGTTCTCGAAGGCCGCGGATGCCTTTTTAAAAACAAAAAGACACGACCAGAACACCTTTTCTCGAAACAAGCATTCTGTTCTTCCTCGTTGATATCGCGTGACTAGGAGACAGTGGCGAGACGCTAGGGAGTAGCGGGCATTGTTTTTCAATCGCCTGTCGACTCGATGATGTCCTTCTGCTCTCTCAGAGAAAGCGCTATCGGTTACGCGACGCGGCGTGGGAGATGAAGACGGGACGTTAACGAGGAAGTACACAGTCTTGAATTCTTTAGATTATTAATTCCGCGAAAAAAACGCCGCAAGCCGCGAATCGTTGTTTCGAGGCCGGCCTTATCTCCGTCTTGAATGTTTAACATCGGACACTTGTTGTCAGGACTCCTCCGCGGTCAGAGATTCTGGGGGACAGGGGCGTTCAATTGCGGCGACCGAAATGATGACACATAATTACTTTCCAAACGGCAAATCGATTATCTTAATACTACCTATATAAATAAATAAATAAATATATATATATAAATAAATATAAAATATATTGTTTATTTATTAAATACCATTATTGAATATTATTAATAATCGGTAGTTACGTACATATTATACCAACAAAAAAAATTTACTGCTTGTATATATTGAGATTATCGTAATAAAAATAATGAACGAAGGACAAAATTGTCGTATTTTATTTATCTCGCCTTCAATAAAATGTATTGTACTATGAAACTATAATGAAGTATAATACTAAACTTAATCTACGTTTTAAAAATGTTGCAAACTTTGTTAACTTCCATTAAGAACTCTGTCCACATCTCTGGACTGGCCTGTTTCCAGATCGGAGAGTTAACAATATTAAACGTACAATGCACGGCGCTATTTACACAGGCAGTCCTTAACATCTGAGAATGTAAAATACCATTGCATTTCAACTATATACGAAATAGCGGTTTATGAGACAGTAAGTTTGACATACCGTAGCGTTGCACGCCCTAGCTAAGATATACATCAACGGCAGTGTCACAAAAGATATGTTTCCTATTAATAAAGACTCGCACCTTGCTTTTAGATGTTGTTCGTCGAGATAGTCGGCTAATCGAAGCAGTTCTAAACAAATGGAAAAATAGAATATAAAAATTGCAACGAACATGCAAGAAATGAATATAAAGACACACATCCATTTGAGAATAAAACTCTTGACAGTTGCCATAATCTCGTATGCGCTAGGATTCGCCAAGCTTTTTATCCTTCCCCGTGTCTTACTAATTGTTTGCGCGGTCTTGAAGCTCGAGTAGTACTAAGGCTACCCTTAGATAGCTACTCTCGCAAAACGAATCGATTTCGTATCGTGAAAGTAGCTGTCTACTAGTGGCTCCTGAAACTCCACAGCACAGGTAGGCTAGACGCGAAGAAGGATAAGGGGCCTATCAGAGGAATGTCGAACGCCTTACCTTCAACGTTACCTATGGGTAAGTAAAATTCGTTGGTGTACAGATACTCCAAGAAAGCTCTGTATACATCGTAAGAGAAGTCGTCAACCTTCATTACACTATAAGAAGAAACAGGTGCAGGTGAAATCCATCAATATGCCTTCTATACTAATACAAGTGGTTTACCTTTCTTCCTTCTCAGACCATGTTTTAAACATTGCTCTAAAATACAAAGAACGTATCTTCAATATATCTTTGTGGACATAAATAGGCATTCCCTGCACTTCTATAACGAAATCACTAGTGCCCTTCAACATACAAAAAAGATTCTTGCAAACATGACTAATACTGTAAAGGTTGACCAGGTAGAATACGTACGCTGTGATCAAATATTGCTTTTAAATGATCCAGTAAGCTCTCTGGTTCCACATTATCCTCACAATCCTCTCCTTCTTCTTTGTCGTTGATAATGAGCTGCTGGTACATAACATTTGGCGTAGCATAGCGTGCGAAAACATCATGTATTGTCGGTTCTTTGATCAAGATTGGAATATGAATGCATTGTTTCAAACAATTTCCCCAGATATAAATCTTACAATTCATTCCCATAGCTACAGATATACAACACTGAGGAGAAGCTGCTATATCCAATATATCCTTGAGCTCTTTTATTTTCTGCCACTATAAAAGCAATTATAAATTCAATCTTGTTAATTCAATTGCATTATATAACATTACCGCAAGATAGGCAAGGCGTTGGTTCTCTGTTCCTAACTGTCCATCACTATTGGAACCACTACCATAAACATATCCATCAGTGGTTAATGCCAAACTGTGAAATTGACCACAAACCACCTTCTCTGTACATATAAATATACTCTATTAATAATCAATACAACTCGTTTTAACTGTGGCGACTACCTCCGACACTCGCCAACAAATAGATTCCTTTCCCGAAAGCTACCTAAAACCGTCCCTGTTTGCATTGTATACGCCGAAACCGTCCTTACCCTTTCATCTCTCCCTGTCTAAGACAGAGCCTTCTAGAAAGCCTTACCGACGAGTCCACTAGCGAGCCCGGGACGAAACAGCTCCCTTTCCTATCCTTCGCCAATAAATTCGCAACATTTCTTACAGCGCCACAATTGGTGATCCCGACGTGATGCATATCCAGAAGGAGGGAAGACCATTTTAAGGCGATTATTCTCTTCCTTCATCTTGGATGTCAGAATTTCTGAACAATGACGAGGATACGTATATCAGATCGCAGTATAACAGCGATCTCCCCACTTCCTAGCTGAGGGCTGACGA
The DNA here is from genome assembly GCF_028453695.1 of Augochlora pura. Taxonomy (NCBI): domain Eukaryota; kingdom Metazoa; phylum Arthropoda; class Insecta; order Hymenoptera; family Halictidae; genus Augochlora; species Augochlora pura. The sequence continues at coordinate 1,880,789 of NC_135780.1, forward strand.
TGAACAACTACACAACACTTCACAGGAAGTGTAGGGTTAATTCACAGTTGTACCTACTCTCATAACGATGCTCCAACATCATCTCCAGATGGGATGAGATTTTTGGAAATCGGAAGAAATAAAGGGTTGCTCGTATGTCAGTCGGCTTCTGTTCGTTGTCAGAGTCAACTTCCGCGACGCCGTCGATAACGAGTGAACGAAGGAGAGAAGAACGGGCACATTTCGTCCTAGACCCGCCAGAGGACTCGTCAGCAAGGTTACCTAGCGGGCCCTGCCTTAGACGGAGATAAGGGTAAGGACGGTTTCGGCGCATATATGCAAACATGGACGGTCTTAGGTAGTTTTCGGGAAAGGAACTCATCTGTTGGCGAGAGTCGGAGGTAGTCGCCACATAACAATTCATTTTTCCAATTTTTAAAACTGATGAAAACCCCTAAGTTGACAATACCTACTGAAACTCCAGATATAGGTCTTTTCTCCCAAAACATTTCAGTATAGTTAAATTCTTGCTCGCGTAAAGGCCTCCACTCATAAACATCACCCTTGTCTGTAAGTGCCGTACTAAACAAGTTACTAGAACTAATTGCAACAAATTTCTCTGTTCCCGTACTGTTCACTTTGTCCAGTTTGAAGGATTTTATATTTAACTGATGATTCCATCTATATATCTGCATACAAAAAGTTTTAATGTAGCATTGAAAATTATTCTATTTTATTTTATATACATATTTTATATACTATATACATTACCAATCCATTCTCTGTCAATGCTAGAGAATATTGAGATCCACAAGTAATTTCCACAACATTTTTAACTCCTTCTAATACTACTGGTGGACTATCAAACTGACCATGTCTTCCCCAAGCATACACCTAGTAAATAAAATCATAATTATATCAATCTAATAAACGTATACATATTTGTACAAACAAACTAAACATACGACTCCAGTTTTTATTAAGGCTGCAACATATACTTTCCCAGAAGATCCAGTATAATGTGTTAAGGTTTTAATATCTTTTCCATTTAATGCACTGATTGGTTCTGGATGAGTAATATTATCTTTTGAAGTATCTATTCCAAGACATCCACCATAATTGTTTCCTAAACCATATACCATACGTTTCTTTGTTACAATTATACAAGAATTGCAGAGCTCACCTGTTTAAATAAATTTAGCAGAAAATATAGTTAGCATCTTACACACTACCATGAAGTATACTATGTATCAATAGCAATAAAAAATATTTACCAAATACTAGAACCATTTGAATCTGTGATATAAATTCTGGTTGTAAAAAAGCACATATTCCCCAAGGTTTCAATTTTGAAGCCATATCGAAACAATATCCATGAACACTAAATTAATTTGAAACATTAGAAATAAATCCACAAATATGAATTAAGAAATGTATTCAAAGTTTCTTATAACTTTTGAATCATTAAAGGTACTACAATGAAATTTTCAATAAAAATATTTAAAAAAAAACGATCGTTCTTACCTTTAAATAATTCTTGATATTTTGATTGATAGTTTTGATAACAAAATTGTTTAAATATAATTTTACGAATTATCTTTTACATTATAAATATGCATTTTATATGTCAAATATAAAAACGAGTAATCTTTCTGTGATCAACGCACAAAAATTATCGAAAGGTAAATCGTACCTGATGCGTCAAACGGGTATACAATCAGCTGTACGTATTGTGACAATTAATGCTGTTCTTGATCAAACTAAGCAACTCAAAATAAATGCAGAACGATAACCAGCATTTAGAGTGCATCACGTTTTACGTATTATTAAAAGTTTCCAACTACTCGTGAAAGTCCCTAATTGACACGATGAAATTTTGTGTAAATTTCTTAAAAAACTACGAAGGAGCAATTAAAAACAATTATAAATTAATCAATATTTTAAATAATTAAATCAATATTTTAATAAGTCATGCAGCTTGTTTTATGTATTATTTCAGAAATTTGGTAGTTTTAAAAGTAACTAGCCATTCATAAAAGTCACTAGATGCCTCAAGAAGTTTTTTTGGATATTTTTTGAAAAATATAGGTGAACAATTAAAACTAATTGCTAAGCATCTTTGGACAATTAAAAAGCAACTTTTTAAAGTATATTTCATTAAAATCGGTTAATATACTGAACTAGATTCACACGGGTATTGTGAACTAACTTTTATATTCTTATAGAGCGTGCAAAGACGAATTCAAAAAGGTGCAAAAATATATCGTGGCGATAAATTGTAATGACGAAAAATGAATTACAACAATTAAAAAATTTTAAAATTTGATTTGGCACGTTTTCCCGTTGTCCGAACAATTTCTGCTTTTGCACAGATTACTTTTTAATCTAATGGCATTGAAATTTGCTTATACAAACATAATAAGTTAGTATTAGTGAAAGAAAAGTAACAATTTCCATTTCAAGTTCACAGGCAATTATCGTTGCAATTTCCTGATCTATGGCTGATGCCACGGCAACCATAGTGTGGAAATTATCTGCAGTGGCGAATGACGACTGGCGACGATGGCGACACACCTATGTACACGACGAAATGGATAAAATGACGTTTCTACGGACACGTCGTCACACGCGCTGCCACACTGCCTAAACCTGCGCATGCGTATTAAGTTGTCGGCAAGATATTCGATTCGCGTGGACGGTTTGTGACAACTTGTTGTTTCGAGAGGACTTGAAATATCTGAGAGAACGTTGTGAAAAATGTCTGGAAAATCGAAAGCATTTACCAAAGAAGAGGAATTGCTTCTGCAAGACTTTTCTCGTAATGTTTCCACGAAATCGTCGGCACTTTTCTATGGCAACGCATTCATCGTTTCTGCGATCCCCATCTGTGAGTACACAAAACGCGATTATCATCATATTTGCTATCGTTGCAATAACTTTAACGAAATCTTCAATTAAATTTAATGCATGTTTATATCATGATTTTGTAGATAAACGAATTAGTGCAAAATGAATTCTATTTCTTTCAATATAACCTCTTTGTTTATTTTAGGGCTGTTCTGGAGGATCCATTTGATTGATATTTATGCAAATCTGATATCCTTCGTTTTAGTCACATTAGCCAGCACGTATGCACTTGCACTTGCATACAAGAATACAAAATTTATCCTTAAACACAAGGTAAAGAACTTGTTTGTAGCATTAGAAATAATTTGCAAACCCGGCTGATTTTTGAGAATAAAAATAAATTAAATGATTACTGGTTCTACAGATTGCAGTGAAAAGACAGGATGCAGTGACCAAGGAAATGAGTAGGAAGTTGGCAGAAGACAAAAAGATGAGCAAAAAAGAAAAAGATGAGAGGTAATTTATGATCATACAGTTTCTAGAAATGTATAATTTTTGAAGAGTTTCTATTATCAACCAATAGTAACAATGAATAATTTTTTCAGAATTCTATGGAAAAAGAATGAAGTAGCAGATTATGAGGCAACCACCTTTTCAATTTTTTACAATAATGCCCTCTTCTTGGCTCTAGTAATTGTGTTTTCATTTTACATTCTAAAGACATTTACACCAGCTGTTAATTATATATTCTCCGTTGGCGCAACGAGTGCACTTCTCGCGCTATTATCAACTGGAACTCAATAATGTATACAGTATGATAATACATGACTGTAATCATTTGCTGTGTTCAAGTGGTTCTGCGAGATTCTGTAACTAATCTTTTGATATAAGTGAATGCCAATATGTAATAAATGTTCTCTATTTATAGTAATCTCGATCAACTGCGTTTTCTGTTAAAAAATTTAAGCGCGTTAAAGTTTTATTACACCATACTCCAAATTTTAAAGTGTCAATGTAAATCGTTTAATTATTTTAACTTTCTTTTTAGTTATTCACCTTATCCTGTAAACTGTAGAAACATTTAACTATTGATATTGGAACTACCGGACCAGTTGTAACAGCTGATTATTTGTATACAGTTGATAATTTTTAATGATACAGTCACTCCAGTCGAGTTGGTTTCGTTAATCAGTCGTTGTATCATTAAACTGAAATCCGCCGAGAAATTTGTTTTGTCTTTGAATCATGATCGTGCCTGTTTTCTATAGAAACGAGCGACAAATGATTAATCGTGTTACACTTACCGGCTTCTGTCAAGATGCCCAGCGAGATTCGCGCTTATTATCAAATATTTTGCGTTTAGGAAACCCATGTTTTTGGCAGTCGACGACCGACTGTATTAATGACACACGCCCCTGCATTCGTTTCCGTCCGTGAGTTACGCTTTATCGGGTAACCGATGATTTGAATACAAATCAATTAGGCCTGATCCCTCCGCGGATGACGCGTTATAACGGATCACAGTTTGTAATCCATTATAAGCAACCCAACGTGGGTCATTCTAATGCTTTATTTGTTTGTTTGAATTGGAGACGTGCCAGCATATAGCCCGTCGAAGGAAAATCCCTCGCCAAATCGTATAATCTATTCCTGTGCGGCAGTGAAAATACAAACATTTACTTATACGATGTTCGGGCATTATAGTCTGCATCATAAATGTTTGTCGAAATGTCACATCAAATAATTAATCGGTTCGACTAGTTTGTAATTCTCAATTTCGTAGTAACGCGAAAAAAAACTAAATTCATTTTGTACAAAACATAAATAACTTCTTATTTGAATGAAATAAAAGATTGTGATTAATTGACTGCAGATTTTACGCTTTTATCTGGAAAGCGAGTAGCACGGGTTTCTAAGTTTCGACGCGCGTCTTTCAAAAATTTAATTAGATAGTTGCTAGACAAGTTACGATGATTCTCATGCGGTTTACTCGGGTGTCGGTCTCATTTAATCATATCGATCTACGTTCTCATATTTTAATCGTGTGCGATGTTAGCAAATTGTGCAAGTAGTAGCAATGAAAGGGGAGGAACAGCTGCGTTAAGGAAAACCGTGTCGCGAGTTTTCATATTATAAGGAATTTGCATTGGCACAATCATAAGTGTGCATTTGGCAGAGACATATCAGCTTCCTGGTTTGATTTATCTGACCGCGTGATATTAACGTAATCTTTTGACGAATTTCTTCGATTATTACGCAGGAGGGCCGATTCGGTATTGGAGACTGGCGATCTCTTGGAATCAGCTGGACACGATCGATTCACCGATAAATAACAAGTTACAATGTTCGACGTATGGCACTTTGGCACAACGCGTTTTGGACCTTCTCCAAAAATCTGCATTCTCCAGATACAGCAGCTTCAACGATTTTCACGTTGCCGACTCACATTATTATGCGGCAATGTTCTATCAATATAATACCAATCTATTACTCATTTCGTCAGTAATCCTGAATCATGGACGTTCGATTTAAGCACCCAGTTTTCTCGTGAGCTCAACCTCGATTTATACGATCGTAACAATTATACGCTCTAACACCAACAGTTAAAAAGATTATAAAATACAAAGCTATTTCAATATCGGCAATAGTTAAGAATGTCTGCTGCATTCTTACTAGAACAAATATTCCAATTCACAGATTATATTTTTTGATAGTCGTTTCGATAATCAGTTGCAGAGCAGACTGTGAACGTTGACATTTTGAAGAGATGTTAAAGTTTTGAATATGAACATAATATGATATAAGTGGATATATCTTGTGGCTTTTTCGTTCTAAGTAACAGTGGTGAAAAACAAGAGGAAAATGCGCGAGATCGCAAATGTTTGTTTACTGTTGTCTTAGTCCGGAAAGAACACTATTGGCATCCATCCATCCAGTCACTCACAATTCTTTGTTAACATTCGTCATCTAGATAATTTGTTTTGTCGACCAGTTTTTTGATAGGAACATCGAAGAGGATGGACCACGGGGCTCATCGATGCTCATCCAAGTTCTCCATTATTCTCCCGGCCTGTTTTGACTGCTGTTGAAAGAAACGTCACACATTAGTGCTGAGAACGCGGCATTGGGGAACCTTAGATAAAACAGCATTTTATATCTAACAATAAGTGGATCTGTCAGAGACAAACGTATACGTATGTCGTCTTAGTCAATAGGTGTGGAGAAAAATATAAATACTAAGGTCTACGAAAACGTTGAACGCCTTCAAATGAGGAATTAATGGTAATTACGTCAAAGAAAAACCTTACAGAGGAAACGAGAAAAATAGTTTAATGAAGCTGGAAGAATATTGCCTGAAGAATAAAATAAATTCGATTTCGAATTACTTCTGCGATAATTTTATGAGCATTGGCTTAAGCAGACTCACTATAGGCCTACTTATTGTGTTCTAGATCAGTGGTGCGCCTAAATCACTGGCACTGACCAGTTAACACGTACACATAAATTGTTTCTTTTGTTTCTGGCACCGTCACCTCCTTGCCCCAGGTCCGAACGACCGGTCCTGCCGTTTGTATGCTGGCTTTACTGTCGCTTACGCGAATTGTACAATTTTCATTCTCTATTTTCGTAACCGACAGCGGAGAATATCGTTCTCCGAGAAGACGTATACGACGCCGCTGATTCAATGAACGATTCAAGAAATCCGCGAGTCAACGGAACAACCCCTTCAGCGAACATCTAAAATTAAAAAGAAACACTTTCGCCCGGAGAAATTTACTTCGTGCAGAAGCAGTTGCGCTTCATCACTTTCGTTCCTCCTGACGTTCTAATTCAAGAACCCTGTATTCAACTTTCTTCGCATTATTTTTACGGTTCGCAAAACTCGGTGTGTTGTTCTCCGATGGACCTTGTTCGTCTATTCAGATCGGTTTATAACGCGGTCTGTCAGACGATGAAACGGCTCTGTTAGGCTCGAACACTTTCTCTCCAAACTGCCCACTGGTTTCACAAAAATATCTCCAGCTTCTATACAGCCGCGGCCGGCACCGAGAAGGTTTCTTGGAAGCTATTAAAATTCTCAGTTTAGAGCTTGAAGATGTCGGGGTGCATCTTGATGGCGACCTAGCAAGTATCTCTCGATTAGCACAAATATCTCGAGCTAAGTGTTTCAACGAGAAGAATTAGGGCAACACCGGGAAAAATCCTGTTGCTTCTATTTTCTGTCACAACCCGAAGTTTCCGATGTACAGCCTATGTTCGTACTACGAACGATCTACGCTTCGTTATTTAAGAGGAAGCGTAGGTAGCATTCGATAATATGGTCGGTAACACCATTGAACTTATTACAAGTGTAATGACTCCACGCAGAGATATTTTCTTCACAGAATCAGTTATGCGTTTCGACTGGAATTCTTTGAGAAGGAAAGGTAATTGTTTCCACTTGCCTCGATCTTTTCGTGATCGAGTCTGGCTGATTTGGATCGGTTGCTAACACCGCGGTCGGTTCTAAGTAGGTTCTAACGGACGAACAATTGCTATGGTCGTCGAGGAGAATGCGTTTCTAGTGAAAGAGAGAGCACGGGAAAATGAACTGGAGGCGAAGCCGAAAAGACGGCCCTGATTTCGAGCCTCTCACGGCACCGTCTGCATCCCAGAAATAGCGCAAGCGCCTTTCCGAAAGCTTTAAGGCCCGCTACGAGAAGCGAACCGAGGCGAATAGAAGAGACCAGACGAAGCCGGGGGGAGGAGAGACGAACGGGGGACGGATAAAAAGAGAGATAGAAAGATAGAGAGAGAGAGGAGAGCTAAGGATCGGTGAGCTGGAGGTGGAGCGGGGTGCGGTCCGGGTCTGCCACGCAACCGCTATATCCTCCAATTCGAATATTACCGCGACGGTGGCCGTTTCTCGTGACAGTACTCGACAGTCAGCAACACCACCACCATATACAACCACCGAACGATTTTCACTCTGTCCGAAATCAAAAACCCGTAACGACCCGCGATAAAAACATCCTAGACCGACGGCCGGCCAGTACACAGTAGTATACCAGTGATTTTAAGCTAAACGTTTTAAGTAAGAAAAAAAAGACCGCGCCACCATGGTATGTTCTATTGATGATATCGTAAGTCGTCGCCCTGGTAAACATACACGTTTTCCTACTGTTTATTTATTTATCGTATTTTTTTCTTAATTCACAACGCCTCCACGTCGATGACGCGTCTCGCCTCTCTCTCTCTCTCTCTCTCGCGCGCTCTCTCTCTCTCTCTCATACACACACACTTTTTGTCTCTGTATTTTTTCTCTTTCTCGGTGTGTCTTCGTTAGATCCTTTCGGTCTATCGGCGATTCGAACTTTTGGACGGCAGTGTGAACGATTGTTTCTTAAACAGATTTTTACTGGAGTGTTCGAAACCGTCTTTCACCAAATGGACTACAGAGATTTGACGCATTCGTAGCATATGAAATTGTCCGGAACTTCTATTCAGAATATTTGCAAATGATTTTCTGATTTTTTTTTTTTTTGAGTGAAATGAATCCCCGAGCGAAGGAATTTTGTTTTGAGTTTCCTATTTTGTTTGATCCACAGTTTTGAGATTTTCTATGTAGTTTAACAATGTTTTCTTTGTGTTTGTTGATGAGTACCAGTGATAACGATAGCGAAGGAGTTGGTGGTCTTAGCAGAAGCGATCGTTTACCCTGTCCGACGCGGAATGCCTGCATCCACTGCACTCTCTTGTCTATGGCACCTTTATCTTACTATTTTTTTCATACTAGTTTAAAGCCTGTGATCTTTTTGTTTCACTATTTTTTTTTCGTAGTGCACGACGATCGAAATTAATCGTGATTATTGTTGTCCCAGAGGCCGAGATCCTGGAAACGTGATTGTTTCTTACATGGCGAATTTCTGTTGTCGAGACGCCTTTCTTCCTACCGACTGATTAAAAGGAAATAAAAAAGAAAAAAGACAAGAAACCAAAAAACATCCGGAATGTAAAACGAAAGTTACGCGATCGATCAGATTGGAGCAGTAATCTTCGTTGAAAAATTGTTAAACAAATGTTTGAGTTGATGGAGGAAAGGCAGCGACTGTGTGCCCGACCACTAACGGCTATTTCTACTGAAAGTAGCAACAGTCGTTCGGTCTTCCCTCTTATTTATACTCGACGGTTTCCGGTGTTCTTTCCATGTGATAAAACTTGCAAGCACAACCGAACAGTGACCATTAATTGAATTACTTGCACGAGTTTCGTCGGATCTATGTTAATATTGCACGAACACTTCGAAGATTCCATCCAAATTAATTCGGTCTGACACTCTATTATTGGTAACAGCTCACAGACTCTGCAATTCGAATAACAAATCGTCTCTTTTACGCTCGCTCTCTCTATCTCTTTTTCTCTTCAATAATATTCTCGAACGTCTCTATTCGCGTGGAAATAATTAATTAATTAATAATCGCAACGAGTATATCCGTCAGTGACATCGAGTGCGGATCAGACAGTCTACAGTTGCATTATTTCTGTGTTCACAGGCCGACGAACTTCCCCCCGAACAGATCGCTGGTATGTAAAATTCAATTAACTAATTGTCGATGCTAATTTCTATGGCCGGCTAAATCAGTTCAAAAAGAACGCCAGTCTGACAGAAGATCGAATGTCGGAAGAAAATCTATCGCGTTTATCGATCACGACTATATTTGGACATCCTGATTTGATTGGCGTTAACAGCTAATTCAGAAATACGACAGAAATCTGTTATTTAATCTACAATCTAGAAATATTGACGTGGCTCATACTAATCAGCTTTTTATACGATCTTCTCGAAAAGTCTCTTGCATTGCGGTGGGCCTGCGATTAGTTTATTAATCCCAAGGACTCTCGTTAATTCAACGTTCGTCGAACATGTCGTGCCATTCTTGGCTTTCCGGTATTTCAATCCTCTCGACATTCGTCGAAAGCGAAACGGCATCGTGTTTACTGGACGAAAACTAAATTTAGCCCCCTCGTCTCGTTCTTTCTCTGTCCCGTATTCGTCGACGAGCGTTTCCCTTTCGGCTTCCTGACCCTTTCGTCAGCGTCAAGCCCCGTTCGATCGTTCCGAAAGATCTCGGGACCAGCATCGACTATCTTTAGTCCCTTCGTCTGTTCACGGCGACGAAACCCGCGGACCAAAGAATAGGGTTGCTCTGTTCGGGTGCCAGGCCACGATCCCCGGACAAAGAAAGTCTGTCGTCGTCGGTTTCAAAATCCTAAACTTACGCAAGCGGAGAACACTTTTTGGCCCCGCGCTGATATTGTTTTCCTGATCCGAACACTGTCGGTCCGCGTTTTTGCGAAAACAATGCAAGCATGTCTCACATTTATTTGCCTAGTCGCGTCGCGATTTCCTGCTTCCTGCTGAAACATTACTACGCTAGGTCTTCTCGCCCTTAAAACACGTTCAGTGATTTTTATTCTAAAGCACCAGTTATTGCTAGTAATTCCCAAGTGTCACGAAAAGAAATCAAATTTTACTCTTCTTCTTCCTTCATTTTTAATTTTCTTTCCCCCTCCACCTGACTACTTTTATTTTCCATTTTCTTTAAAGTTCTATTCATTTTATGACGATTAATTTTACCCTTGTTCTTCCTTAATTTTCATTTTTCTTTCCCCCTCCACCTGACTACTTTGATTTTCCAATTTCTCTAAAGTTCCATTAATTTTATGAGGAGGAAACAGGAAATGTTGTGGCTCGAGCACGTCAGAAGACGAAGAAATCGATCTTGTTTCGAGAACGGTTAGGATGATGCGAGTAAAAAAAATTTGAAAATAGAGCGAGGAACGAGCAGGCCGGATAAGTTATCTCCGCTTCTACAAGCCGCGTTCCCAGAGTTTATTTGTGCTTCGATTCGATCGAGGGCAGCCAGCGGGTGCCTATGTATAGCTACGGAACCGAGTTAGCGCATATCGCGTGACGATTCAATCTCAGGAATCGGATCGGTAAAAATAGAGGCAGGTTTCTCCAGTGGGAAACGATCCGACGATTGAAAAATAGAAACCCGGCTCGTCTCGCATAATCCCAAAATTCAGCGACTTCTGTTTCTGGATAATCCATCCAGCGAGCTTCCGCCGTCTTCCAGAAGAATTCTTAGCCGACCTGTAACCATTTGAATATTTACATAAAATTGCTAGCATTTTATAGTTTCTAAGAATTTGTAAACGAACAATATCGAAGTCTGACAGAATTCGATTTAGTTTAGAATCATTATATTAGCCATTAATTGAAATATTTCATTTCAGTTTCTTGGCTCTTGTCTGTTAACAATACAAATTTTCTGACACTGCAATTTGATTCCATCAAATCGTCGTAATCATATAAAATTAAATAATTCTGTAGAATGAAAATAATTTTGCGATCCACAGCTTGTTATTCTTGCTTCAAAAGCAATCGTGCAATAAACATTTTTACAATAGGAATTGATTAAAGACATCGTAATGACATCTTATACGATTGAAGTTTCTCGCGTGTGAATCACCTTTCGTAGCGTGTGGTAGCTAGCATCGCGTGTCGCTCGTTGTTTTTCCACGTGATAACGAATCTGCTCGACTGTAAATTACCGTAAAATTTCATCGCACGGATCACCGCCAGTCGACATCGATAAATAAACGTTCTAACTAGTATGAACGATGATGCACGAGGCCAAATAAGCATCGAGCCAGAATCGCGGGGGTACGGAAGGGCATTAACATCGGATTCTAAATCTGAACCGTATCGCCGAGTGCTCTTAACCCGACGCAACGACGAAAGTGAGGCTTCAAATTTTCTTACACGGAGCAACGCATCCTATTCTTTTTTCTGATACAGTTCTGCGTAAAGCATTCGACAGCTTCGACAGGGAGAAGAGCGGAAGCATACCTACCGACATGGTTGCTGACATCCTCAGATTGATGGGCCAACCCTTCAACAAGAAGACCCTCGATGAGCTAATCGAGGAAGTCGACGCTGACAGTAAGTAGTATGAGCCCGCGATTGATCAGACGCCACGAAGTCGCTTAAAACAATGACTCATAAGTCATAACTTATAATGTACTTATATATAACAATAATATTAATTATTGGATACGAATCTTTATAAATTCTTAGTACTTGCTGCTGTACGCAAATACCATAAATGCATAAAGATTCGTAGTCTAATTACAGTCAATCGGCGTGTAACATTCCAGTCATAGAGAAATACAAATTTCACATTTACTTCGACTGTAAATAGCGCCAGAATTGTTGTTAATTGTTGTTAATTTACAGAATCGGGACGCCTCGAGTTCGAAGAGTTCGTCACACTGGCCGCGAAGTTCATTGTTGAGGAGGATGCTGAGGCTCTCGAGAAGGAACTTCGGGAGGCCTTCAGGCTCTACGATAAAGAAGGTAGTTGGTCATATGTACGGTTCGATTAAGTTTCCAGGGTTGATTTAAGTTGATAGGATTCGTCGCGTTCTACGATTATTGACGCGCAACTGGAGAACGAGCGCAAAGATCAAAGCAAAAGAAGAATGGAGAATGATATATATCCGACCCACCAAAATAGCACACTGTTCTCGGAACGTGTAGTAAAAGCGCTGTTGACGTCTCGTCTTGCATGGGAATGAAAGTTGACCGAATTCGAGCAGGCTGACGGGCCGCCGGCCAAAAATTGTCCGCGTTTCGCCACGAATCTTCTATGAATTACGATCAAGCCGAAGAGTTTCGGACATGAATTAATGCCGTCAGTTCCGCTCGCTTAAACTTCTTCCTGCACCTATAAATCCTGTTGTAGAGTTGAGCGGTAATTGATTGTCCAAACGCGCCCTTGAATAACGTGATTTTTCACTACACCTAAAGACTTCGCCTAAAAATTTGATTAAACCTTTTATTTAGGTTTTGTTGAATTTGTGCTATGAAATCTTCAAAATGGTGCCTGGGTTTTCTGCGCAGGAAACGGCTACATCCCGACTACGTGTTTGCGCGAAATCTTGAGAGAACTTGATGACCAGCTCACGGACGAGGAACTGGACATCATGATCGAGGAGATCGATTCCGATGGATCCGGCACCGTAGACTTCGATGGTAAACTTTCTTCAATTTGCACACAAACATTCTTCTAACACCAATCTTCCCAAGCACAAGGATTTCTAGATTTACACTGAAAAGCTTTTCATGCGTTAGTATTGCTTCTTTTGCTACAATGTTCGTGCTTAAATCGTAAAATAAATAACGCCAACATTTGTTATTGCTTGTAGAACGCAGCATGTGCTTTTCCAGCATACGTTTTCGTATATTTATACGTTATTGATGGAAAGGTATTGTCTTTCCGCATGTTTCTAGCCTCAGAAACTAATTCCAGAAAACGTTCCAGAAATCTTCAATGACTTTCTCACCTACAATTCTTAATTAGATAGTTAGACTTTTTGCAAATTTTCATCGTCTATTTTATAAAATGATGGATTACCGGATAAAAATAAAATAGCAATGTCATTGTTTGTAAACACAAGAGTTAGACCAGCACGTAGTATCTTCATCGTCGTTTTCTATTTGCGTACATAGTAACAACAAAGATTCGAGCCAGAATAACCATTGTTTTCAAAATTGTCTCGCCGTTTCATCACTTCAGTATTCAAGTTTCCTATGTTTGCACGTACGACCCAGCTTCTCGACGATTTTAAATTATCCAAGTTGACGCCGGTGCTTCGGTCCAACTACAATATACGACATTTGGCATTTCTCCTTTTCCAAACAACCTGCAAACTGCTTCGCATATTAGCAATATGATATCCGGCGCATAACATTGCCAATACCAGGAAAACAAACGGCCCAGTAAACAGTAAGTATAGGAATTGTGTCTCGCCGTTCCCTTTTGTTTGGCTTGGACATTTCTGCCCAACTACTTGTTAATACTTTCTTGACACGTCGTATTTTAAGCGGACTGTCTTCTAAGTTCGTGCGATTTATTGAATCTAATATCCAACTTCTTCCTCAGAATTACATATTACCCCTCGTATAAAGGCTTAGCAGATATTAAGTCTATTTTTTACCAGATGAAAAATATAGTTTGCTCTCTATTGCAGAATTCATGGAGATGATGACCGGAGAATAAACGAACACTGACTGGTGGTACAGCACAATCCATCTCAAACACGATAAATGTGCGACGGTCGCGTTACTTCAAAACTAATTATCTGCGTGTTTCTAAAAAAGGAAAACCAAAAAATAATATAATGCACGAGAACAATGTCTGAACAAAAAGAAAAAAATGTACAAAGGTCTCCTCCTAACGTCATGACGCGTCCTCCGGTTCTTCAGGGGCAAGCTCGTCGGATCTCGAGGCTTACACACTTTTATCAAGGATGACTTCCAGTGGTTATATCGACGGTCTCGCGCCAATTTCCCTCCTGTTTAACGAGTGCCGCCTACATAATTAACCGTTTCGTACGCAAATTATCATTAATTATAATGTACCGATATCACACAAGTCTCATACACTTGCATCACGCCCGCTAAGTTTTTCATGGACAGTATTTATTGTTGTTAATAAAATACCATTAAAAACAACTTCACCGTTGTACACTTGGAATTTTTATATACCTAGAGGACGAGTGAAAAAGTTTACGATCACCTAGACTCCCTTTTATTCCATTAACATTTGATTTATAATCACAATAATTCGAGATTTCTTTGTAATTGACATGACAATAGTCGCAAACGTAACGTGGTACAATACTTTTAAAAAAATAGAATCGCTAGCAATAGACTAGAAAGTTCGATAACTATATTACAATAGTGGCACTAATTAACTTCGAAATTTCGTCGCGAACGCTCGCGAAACATATCGTTTACAATACTCTGAATCATAGGTACGCTACATAGATATCGTTCACAAGAAAATGTCGAGCATAAATTAATAAATAGCGAATGACTTAGAACACTATACGGACACGCCCATACGCGGACTAGACTATGATTTACAGGGAACAAGAGACCATAATTGTTGTTTGTTAAAGATTAAATTCCTTGCTTTCCTGATGTACAACTTTTCTCTTTTGATAAATAACTTTTGCAGATTGAAAATTTATTTAATTAGCATAATAGAATAATATTTAATCTGTGATCTTTATCCGTGCAGTCTACTTTATCTCATTACATGACTAATTTCAGCTCATTTATCAGGAGAATTAAAATAATTCTACTGTACTTTGATGGTCCTCATGCTTAGAATGAGAAAAAGTTTCTCGCTTACAATATATACAACGATTTCTTCTCTAAATGCAGATCTAACTTATGTCTTTTTTCATCTAGATTTTGTAGTTTACTACAAAGATTAAAAGTGGAAAAAAATATCATCTTCATGCCATTGAAGGTTCTGCGAATAGTGTGCGTACTCGGTAATAATTACAATCGACTGAGCAAAATATATGCAAAATCGAAGTTAGAAAAATAAAGAATATTTCTGATCGGTAACCTGTTGATTCGTACTTTATCTTCTGCTCTGATGTATTTGATACCAAAGTCGCATTTATACTAGAGTTTGCAAATCATCCTCTTCCAAGTCAGGCTTGTCGGAGGACTGAAGTAAATGTCACATCTTGAACAAATGCGGAAATTCATTGCTGATTTCGCGTACCGACTGTTGATCTTCTTGGCTTTCCCCGGTTTCCTCGCAGAATATTCTGTAAAATAATTTTTCTTATTAACATGGGAAAATAAAGTTGGTTAAACTAAATCCAGACCTTGTGAAACATTTGAGTAGGTCCTCAGAGCGATATCTGTGCTCGTTGTAGCCGGAGGTTCGCAGAACTCGTCTGCATAATTCTAAATACTGCCTACGCTATAAAGATAATAAATAATTATTAATTATGTTTTCCTAACTGGTTTCCATTTCGTGGCACCATCTTCTATTTAAGAACAGCGATAATCATTATTATTTACTAAACATTAAAGGACGGAAATATTTTTGTTATATCTAGTACCTTATCCCCAGGAAACATATCGTACAACTGTCGCAAAATAATATCAATTAGAACCTTTACATCATTGGTGTAAAAGAGACCCGCAGTAACATCATTATTGAATAGGTCAATAAATAATTTGAGTATAGAATGAGGTGGAGGCGGTTCATGATCAAATATACGGACTGGATCCTCTAAAAGTTGTATTTCATTAAAATCTGCGTAAAATCTACATACTTTACGCTTACCTTCTCTATTGAACAGAAGCAAAATTTTCTCGGTAAAAATTTTTGCCACTGTTCGTTCTTTCAACGTGTTCAAAACTATGTTCTCCGAATTTGTAAATTGTAAATTGTAAGACAATATTAAATTCACAAACAGATCTGAAATCTGATCTTCTAAATCCATATCTGGGGGATTTTCTATTAAATCCAAAACAAAGGCAATGAAATCTGGACCCAATTGCTCTACAATAAAATGTATATTTGAAGTGTTTCAAACTAAGATAAAAGAATACTACCATACTATCTATTTTACTCACCTAAGTGTGTAACTGGCATTGGTTCACCCATTGAGAAAATCATAGTAAGCAATAACGAAGAATAATTTAATTTTGTTACATTCCTAGGATTACTTCGCATGTCCCTATTCAAAGATACATTTTAGAATATGAATTTAACTGTTGCATAGATTTATTTAAGATATAATGAACAATACCTTGCCAGTTCCATGGGCAACACACTGTTTAACATTATAGTTAAGATCACAGAATCCAAACTACACATCACACCAAACGATTGTAACAACAATTGTCTAATAGTCCATCTGGGTTCCATCTGATAATATTGTATTAGTACATTAACTCCGTTATACTGATCCTGCTGCAAAATATATCTTGATACGTTCGCATCTGCGTTCGTCTGCAAAATTCAATCATGTATATGAGCAATGTACTTAAACACTAAATGACTCAACTATCTAATGTATTTTTATGTACCAATATTGAGGTAAGTTCTTTGATATAATCAACAATAACAGATTCATCTTCATACAGCATCCAGTTTCTCTGTTGTGAATCTTCCTTGCAGGAAGTAAGCTCTGTAAAAATTACTTTCAATCTATTGGCATCATAAGTTTCCTCCATGCTCATTTGTGACACTGTAAATGGTGTTTCCAGCTGATGCAGCAATATGTCAAAGTAGTGGCTCACATTCTTGGGCAATAATTGCTGAAGTCCAGTAACCACTACAGTGACTGCCACCTTAGACATCTCATAGCTTAACTGAGTATTTCTACGAACTTGGTCAAGCAGCTGATAAGCTGTATGAGAATTAATATCACAAGTTGGTTTAGTTTTCATAGGCGAACTAGTGGGAGTTTGCCTGTTGCTGCCGTGGGAGGGACTCTTTTTTATCTCGGCCTGAATCTTCTGAGTTTCTGAAGAAGACTGTCTTGGCAAAGACTGTCTTCTCTGCTGACATTGTGGAACAACAGGTTCTTCCTCTTTATCGTCGTTAGCATTAGTGTGTAGTGTGGTTTGTGCTGTCATATAAGAAGTATTGCTAGGAGCTGTGTTAACATCCCCCTCTTTGTCATTACAGAGAGGTAAACATATTTCTTTGTTAGGCGTGGTATTCCCAAAATCAGGAGGCATTGGAGCTTGCTTCTTAGTCTTTTTATTAGATTCTGCCTGTCTTTTCTTCTCTATCAATTTCAAGAGAAGGTCTTGTTTCTCCACATACAAGGATCCAGTCTGCTGCTTTGTCTCTTCCTTCACGTGTTCAATGCAGTCCTCCAAAAATTCTATCAATGTTTGAGCAGGTACCTAGAAGATCATTCAGTTATTTTGAATGAAATTTTCAAATGTTATAATGTTTTTGCACGCATACCTTGATGGTAGTGACATAATTCGATGGTATGTACCCGATAAGCCCGTTTCTGTTGACCACCTGCCACCAATTTCTCTGCTTGGTATTGGTCTGATATAGAATGAAGTAATCGCCCTCCTGGAAAGTGAGGGTCTTGGCGAACGTGGCCTTGAAATCGTAGAGAGCCTTAAGCATTTCATAATTCTCTGCTTGCGTGAAAATAACAATGGTAAAAACGTCAGATAATTGTATGAGACATAGGTGGAATTTGACAGGTGATCATTGATTGATTACCGACTCACCTAACCTCGCGGAATTGTCACCCATGGTCGCGGATTGAAACGGAGAGCGCTTTCCGTTCACGAAGGGACAACGCCCAGATGAAAAGTAAACGGGAAGTGAACTGCCTGCCTATCGCCGCTCACTAATTTCACTTTCATTCGTGCTCGACATTATTTTTCTTGGCTGTCCTTTTTTGTCCACTGACTATATAGATAGATTCGAAAGGCCCTCTATAACGCGAGATTGGCATAGGCCAAATGACACCGGATTGCAGTTGTTGCAAGTTGCAATACTGCATGAGATGATACCCAACGTATGGGCAGATTAAAGATTACGAATGCATTTATAAAGGGGTATATATGCATAACGCACTCCACCCTCACCTGTACTCGAACAATACAATAAATTTTTAATGTCTACATTCTATCGAACCAAATGGAATGTACATATTGAGTTCACACTTCAATAGCCACAGACATTTATTTTCAAATAACATGGTCTAATAATTTCTTGTAAGATTATTAGCTAAGAGAAAATTGTGTAATACGTGAAGAACTTATTGAAAAACTTATTGATGTGTAATATATAACAACTTATTATGGCTATGAGAGTTTCTACTTACGCGAAATAAACCAGAATTGAGTTCAGTGCGATAATCGCGAAAGATAATCGTACGAGTTAAATCATACATGCATTTAATCGCATAATCAACATTATTCGGATATCGTTAAATTAAAACCTAAATGTTCGAATTAATTTCCTTCTAGTTCATGAATTGGTGATGAAAATATCAGCGGGACATACGTACTGAAAAAGAATTGGAACGAGATGTAATTAAAAATTGGGGACGACAATAATAGAACATCTACGATTGCTTGAGACAGGCAATGATAACACATGTAAATAAAGGTACAAAAATGAGGGAAATTGGCTATGGACGAAAAGAACAATAACATCCTCTCACCTCGTACGGTTGCGCGAAGCAGAATGCTGTGGAAACCCTCTACTTTTCGTATAAATGTACAAATGCACATGCAGTTTCCCCCTCTAACTGATAACGCATGCGGGCTACATTGCAGTCTTTCCTATCACGGTGAAGGTCGCTGGAGAAAGGACAAGAATGCAACAATTTTCTTATAGAGGTGTGTAGTTTGCTTCTTTAATTATGTAAACTAATTTTGCGAAGAGCAAACCATTTTTAACGAATAAAGAGCGCCAAGCAATTATATGTTACAGAAACTCGTCTTCGCGGGAAACAGTTTTTAACTACAAATCACCGCCTGTTTGTTTTTCCTTGAACTACATACGCGTTGCAATCGATAATCATTCCTCGGTCGGTAATAAGTTTATAAATTTTCAAATCGAGCACGAGTACACTTCTCGGTCCTGTAACTGTAACCTAAAATAGAAGCATGTAATATAGAGGACATATCAAAATCACTGCGATGCTCCGCGTTTGAACCAATAAAACGTAGAAATTCCTTAAAGAGCAATAATCTGGGCGTACTCCAATTCCAATTATAATGCACACAATATTTGGATTTCGTACGTTGTTGGTGAAACATTAGGGTAAGCGAAAGGATACTGACAGCAATAAAGTAATCGATAAAATTAGCAACGAGCATCGCTGTTGAGACATTTACGTTATATTTTATTAAGTTTCGTTGCAAAAACGTTTCTTTCGGAGCACGATTTCACGTTGATCGTGAAATCTGAGCAACAAATTCATTAAATCTCGTAGGATTCACTGTGAGAAACCACGCGATGCATTCCTTCGACGATGTGACTGTAAACAAATATCAGCTTAGCGCGAAACGAAGTTCTAATCGCACCATTCGCTAAAGCAATTAGCAAACAGTGTTTTAATATATGGTCGCCGAAATAAAGGATCCGCGCATTAGTGCAATATATCATCCATTCGTTCGTCAAATGAATCTCATACGATAGCTAACATTAGTAGCATTCTGAGTGTTTTGAAAGTGAGTACCTCCACACGATTCAAACATTTCTACTTAGTTCTACTTAGTTTTGCGTTTGAATGTTAAATGATACATAAAAGGTACAAAATTTTATTAATAAGGTGTTTGTTTTTAAACATAACCTTCAGCGTTATTGTCATCATAATAATCACAGTTCACTTGTTACAGACTTCCATTGGAACACTAGGTGCTAAAATGCCTGGCAAAATAAAAGTGAAAGTCCTGGCAGGTCGTAACCTGCCAGTGATGGATCGGTCAGGGGACACAACAGATGCTTATGTAGAATTGAAATTTGGCAATATAACATTTAAGACAGATGTATGCAGAAAGTCTTTGAATCCTCAATGGAACTCTGAATGGTACAGATTCGAAGTGGATGATTCAGAGTTACAGGATGAACCCTTGCAGATTAGATTGATGGACCATGACACATACTCTGCAAATGATGCTATAGGCAAAGTTTACATAAATCTCAATCCATTATTGTTACCTGGAGTACCTCCTACTGTTAAGAATATTTGGACGCTAGAGGCTGCCATGAATACAAACACGGGTTCTCAGACTGGTAAGTTTTTAATTGCAACTATTATATTTTCTTTAGAAGTTGAATTAATGTTTTTTTATTCTAGGTTCAGTCATGACTGGGTGGATCCCTGTATATGACACAATGCACGGTATTCGTGGTGAAGTCAATATCATAGTCAAAGTAGAATTATTCTCTGATTTTAACAAGTTCAGACAATCTTCTTGTGGCGTACAATTTTTTAACTGTAAATATACGAACGTTTCTTGATAAACGGAAATGATATTCCATGATAAACATGTTGAATATTATTTCAGCACCGAATATACCACATGGATACCATACACAAAGCATTCATGGCTTTGTTGAGGAGCTAGTTGTTAGTGATGATCCTGAGTACAAATGGATTGACAAAATAAGAACACCCAGAGCCTCCAATGAAGCACGTCAAACGTTATTTTTTAAACTTAGTGGAGAAGTTCAGAGAAAAATTGGACTGAAAGCTTTGGACCTTGGTGGAAATGCTGTTATTGGGTAGGCTTATATTTCTGGAGAACTATTACACAGACTGTCCTAAGTAATTTCAGTATCTCAAACAAATGCAATACATAATTGTTTATCCATGTACAGATATTTACAAAATTTTGATCTGGAAGGTGAATCTGGCATTGTTGCCAGAGGCATAGGTACTGCTGTAACACTTGTGAAGCTACAGGATACCTTAAACTTGCCATCTGACAATATTGAAGAGTAAGTATTTAAAAGTGTTCAACTACACATGCTTAATCTAAACTCTCGTAAATAAGTTGTTTAATTATGCTCGATAATCCTAATAATCGTTGAACTGCCTTTCGTTTAGCGGAACGTCTAATACCAATATTACCTTACAGTGTTCTGTGTTGTGAGTGGTATGCTGATTAGTTCTAATTCAGTATTGGAATTTATTTGTAGAAGAGAATCTGGCATTGCTTTACTACTA
This sequence comes from Augochlora pura, assembly GCF_028453695.1. NCBI lineage: Eukaryota > Metazoa > Arthropoda > Insecta > Hymenoptera > Halictidae > Augochlora > Augochlora pura. The sequence continues at coordinate 1,902,203 of NC_135780.1, forward strand.
ACTAAATGCATGGAAGAGTTTTTTAAGTGAACTTTTATCACTTTTCATAGTGAAAAAGAATGAAACAAGCTGTTGAAGAAAAAAAGAAATGATAAAATTAGATGCGATTACATCGGTAAAATTCTAGTAATTAGAACAGTTATGCTTTATACTTCTGATTACAACAATCTGGATATATGAACTAATAGGTATTTTTCTCTTTTATTCACTTGCACGTTTTCATATAGGGCATTCTTTTCACAACACAAAGCACAAAAGGAACATACAGGACTCGATGAGAGTATGCCGCTATATTCCGTCACTCCTACATGTGTCCCTAATCCCTTTATTGCAAACATGCGTATAAAAGATAATTTTTCGCATCACACAAAGACGCATAAGGGACCAAAACGAATTGTGAAAGCTGTAGAGTATTCATGCGATGAATCAGAAGATGGGAGATCTTATGAGAGATCTCAGAGAGTAAGCGGTATGAAGAAATCCGCAGTGTCTTATTCGAGTTTAAACGAATCGGTAATCCAAGATGCTTCTATAAGAATCATGCTAGCTCAGGAGGACGAAAGAGGTGAGAGCAACAAAAGTATTTTGGACGTTCGCATGAAGAACTTAAAGAAGTTGTTTGGTTCAAGTGATGGAGACAGTAAAATGATCCCACGCGTGACTAGCTCAGCTAGATCTTCATTAGCAAGCATACATAATCCAAGGAGACCGAAAATATTCAGAGATAGCAAGAGCAAGGAAAGTATAGCTGGTCTTCTGATCAAATCCATACACAAAGTACCTTTGGAAGACGTCAATGAAGGTCGTGAATCACCAACAATACCATCTAATGCGCAAGAAGATTCTCAACCTCCAGAGCATCATTACGATACAATTAATGAACATGAAAATGAAAAGCGCGAAAGAATAGAGTATAGAGAGAAAGTTGACGCTTTGTTGTTGAAAGCTGAGAAAAAGAAACAATTCGATTCGTCGTTTGAAGAGAACACACCTAGCTCTAATGACATCTCGGACGGCTCTTCATTAGAGAGTACTAATTATGATGTTCTATGTGACTCGAAGATATCGACTGACGAAGAGCGAGGGACAAATTACAGAATGATCAGAACAATTACCAGGTCTGATACTTTCCCTCCACTACGGTCAAGGTCATTAAAAAATAGATTACATAGAACAGATAGTGAGACATGTCCTCTTCATGTCGATGATGCATCGTTTCTGATTAAATGTATATCTACAAATCAAATACCGTTTAATTTTTCACGCTCTTTGAAACCACAAAACAATAATATAAATGGAAATGATAAAGCAAATATGAATCAAAATATTGGAGACGACATACAGTCAGACTCACAAGATTCCTGTTGTCCTCTTGCTACTAGCACCCCCGTAGAGATACGGTCGCCATTCTTTCCGGAAACTGTGGACAATGAACATACATCAATTGACACAGAAAAGGAACCAATAATTACCATTCGCCAGCCTACCCCGATAGGGACTGATAACACAAACGATGAACTATCCTACGTCGATGAATCTGAGCTGTCCACGTCTGCATACTCATTATTACAAAATAGCTATACAGAAAGAAATGATAGACCAACGTTTGACCAGGTGCACCAAGAAGAAAAGTTATTCGTTGAGAAAAGCGATAATAGTTCACGCAGAGGCTCGTTTAAAGACATGGAACGCTTTGATAAGTTGGAGGAACATAATGTGCTGAAGTTTTCTTCACTGTCTCAATCGCTACCATCATTGCAACAATTTCAGGCTCCTGTGATTGTGGAGTCTCGTGTTAGAGAAGACATGGATAGTAAAGCAACCATGGATTCTGCATCAAAGACCTCATCTAGTATTGAAAGTTTGATACAGTCTTCTTGCAACGATGTGCACAATACAGAACATAAAAACAGGCAACGCAGAATGCTCGACTTGATCAAAATAATTGATACAAAGATGATGGAACATCCCGATGGCTACAACAACAACGATCATTACAAATTGAAAAGGAAGAAGAGAGACAGAATCTATAGGAATATCCATCCTACAAATCTGCGGAAAAGTTTGCACAACAAATGTCTGAAAAGACGCCTCCAAATCTACAAGTCCTCAGAAATTATTTATCCTTTGAACGAATCTACACTGCCACCTTTGACACCTGACTCCTCTTCCTACAATTCCTCTCTTGAGAGCATAATCATTGGCGACACTATAATAAAATCACACTCACATAGAACTGAGTCATTTAGCTCAAGGCAGAGTTTCACTACAGAAAGATCCGTGATCGATCTCAAGTCGCATGAGCTCGCTGCCAAAGAATTAACTGTAGATACTCAGAGCAGCGATTCGCTTAGGTTTAGTAGCAACGCCATAGAGATGAAGGAATTAAAACCGACTAACCATTTGTCATCACTCTCATCCATCGATCATACGATACACAAGAGTTATAGCATTTGTAATATAAACGAGATATCAAACAACAATGAATTCACTAATATTACTAACACTGCTAATATCACTGACCACTCGTGTGTGTCCCGTCCTTCTCCCGATCACAGGCAACAGGATGAGGCATCTATAAGTCCACCTTGTCCACTTCCGGCTGTTCCCTCCATGGTCTCAAAAGTCTGTCAAGTACCAACGACCAAGGCACAGCCCGCAGTGTCATTGCATCGAAGATCCAGTGACTCTGACCTGAGCATCACCCCCAAAGGTGAGTGTCTTTCCATGGTAGAATAATTAAAAAACTATATTTACCTTATCAGGTATTGCGTGAAGCTACGTTTCACTGATTATGCATCTTATAGCAGCATTACTATATCTGTTCAAATCTATCGCATAGTGCTCCGACGGCACTATATTCATCGATGCATTGTCCCTGAGGTAGTTCATTGCGGGTCCAGATTCGATATACAGGTTGCCTCATAAAGTGAGTTATAGCCGGCAAAGAAGACATTCCTGTACCAAAAACTATCATTAGTCACGATGATCCCATGCGGTTATAGGTAATCATCTTTTTAGATTACTTCTTTGCCTATATCTTGCTTAGGGTAATGGTACCTATGTGCTATAATAAGTAGTTGTATCACTTTATGAGACATTCCTCTTGCAAAGAGACATAATTACGTATGCAGAATCAAATGCAAAGTTGACTGATTAACTAAAAACAAATCGTATTATATGTTATAGGCAATTCTCTTGGAACTGATAGATCAATGACTGGATTCGTAAAGACACCTACAGCTGTGATAAGAACCATGAATCAGGATGCTTTTGAAATGTTAGAGTATCCCTTTCTCACTATGCAGCAATATCCGCCCGGATTTATCCTTCATTTCGGTGAGACCTGCGATGATCGTCTGTAAAAAAATCATTTCTACGGTTATTAATAATACATATGTATATTGAGATAGGTGGTCTTGTAAGCTCAAGGTCAGTCAAACTCCTGGAGAGGATTAGTAATTTAGAAGAGCCTGAAAGTCGTGATAGCTGGTGGAAAGAAGTTAGAATGGAAGTTCGCTCTCATGCTAGAGCATTGGCCTGCAACGTAGTCGTCGGTTACAGGGAGGAAACTAGTATTTGGTAAGATATTCTATTGATTAGCGCCATTTAAAATCATTATCTCACATCTTGTTTATTTTTACAGCGATGACGTCTGCGTATTGAATGCTTATGGTACGGCAGCCGTCATTAATTTGCATAGTTCGAGTCAGGATGCCGACAACGTGTTCGTTAGTAAAGGACAATCAGGAACAGTAATAAACCCCGCGGAAACAGAAAAGTCCCAACAGAAACCGGTACCTGTAAAAGCAGAGAAAAGCGAAACAGACTCGTCAGTGACGACCTCTGCTCATCCAAGTGGTAAAGTAAGGCACACTTCAGAAAGCAAAGATCACGACGCTCAATTTCAAAGTAAATGTAGTTTTTGTCACCTTCCTTACAACGAGGCAAGCGTGCCTTTTCATGTGAGCGTGGCCAAATGTGCAATATGCAAGCGAGCTAGGGTACCAGATGTGATGTTTACTACCATAGAACTTCCGGAGAATGTTGCCATGACTGGGAGAGGGTGTATAATACAAGCCACCGTGTGCAAAAATAAAAAAGATCTCAGGGGAGAGTTGAACGCAAAAGAGATATCAGATTGCTTGCCATTTTTGGAGTATGAGCTGCATAGTTTACTGTTAAACAAATTAAAAGTTAAGGGAATGAACGCCATTTTCGGCTTGAAGCTGCAAGTTTCTGTCGGGGAACGATTGATCATTGGTATGGCTGTAGGTAGCGCTGTTTTTCTGACTGCTTTACCTACTCCTTCAGTGCCAAAAATTGCTTCTGGGAATTCTTGGCATAAGGAGGAACAGCTGACACAAATCCAAAAAACTCTGCTGGAGACAGTCAAGAAAAATAGAGAGTACTATCGACTTAAACCTGTTGCGGTAGGTCTTATCTAGAAGAAGATAAAAACACTAAACTGATAGTGCATAATTTATTTATTACAGGATATTGAAAATGGTCGAGTCCCAACTTCGGATACAGACGAGTCGGAGGAAGAGCTGCCTGATTTGGATTTCAGCGTCGGCACCAGGGACACTTGTGTATTAGAAGTCGACGATATAGAGGATATGGATAGAATATCGTTGTTAATGGATGACAGACCTCCTGACGACTTTCATGTAGTAAATACTCAAACGATTCCAGGGCTGGATGAGCTGGAGATCGTTAGAAATTTACAGATGTTCACGCAGATCTCTAGGACGAAAATTCCTTCAGGACAGTTTGCGTCCATGCCTTCGAAATGTTTCGCTAAACTACTTCAGGTAAATTTACATAAAGATTTTTTGTGCTGAAATAGCGTCACTACAATAATCTATTTATTTTTATAGTCTGTGTATTTCAAGTTGAGGAAAATGATTCCATGTGCCCTTTGCGATATGCAGTTTAAGTTAGCCCTTCCTGAACCAGACGAGATACAGTTTACAGTGATAGGCATGGTTCTTGGTTTAGGTGATCCTGTTAAAATGAATAAGCCTAAAAAGAAACTAATGAGCCATTCTGTGAGCAAAGATCAGGTGAAAAAATCTGGTAAGTGGTTTAAGAATGTTATCTGCAATTACAACTTAAATGTTTATGGAACAATTTCATCTTTCCAGATGACAGTGATATGATATTTAATTTGGATGTGGACCATGCTGAAATTTCATCCGACAATGCATCCAGCATTGCCACAGTAAACTCCTCTAACTTAGTTAACACTGTAGGATTAAAGTCCAGAACCCGTTCCCCATTGCGATCAAAGATTCATATAACGCATAAACACAAACATGTAAGTGTTATGCACCAGGCATACGTTTACGAGGTTACGTGAAGTTATGTCACAGTTATAAAAAATAATATAAAACTTCCAGGTGCCTTTAAAAGGGAGATACGGCGTAGATATAACTCCTCTTTCATATCTACCTGGTGGTCGGATAGAAAGGTACCTAGGGAACTTGAACTTTTTCTTTATCCGTGAGAGTACGTCAATCAGAGAGGTCTGTAGCATTTTGGAAGTCTACTTAAATAAATAAATTTGGATAGACTGATTTTTATATTTGTTTTAGAACGGTGGCTTGAGTGGATTCACGCACAGTTTTATAATGGAGGTTCTGGCGATAGTTCGGGCACACATAACGGCCTTGGGAGGCAATGCTATGGTGGCGTTCTTTATGACCAAGTGTGTGCTGCTCCATAGTCCCCATAAAAATCAAGTAGGATCAATAATAATCAGGTATGTAGCTAGGATTGGTTTAGGTAATTCTAATAAGTTTCTTTTGCATTTCAGGGACAGAGCTTGATAAATGTTGGCGGGGACGTGGTGTCAGTGTCATACTTCGCAAACGAAAAGCACTATGGAACTTCAAACTGCTGACCCCAACCTCCCCATTCGGCACCTCCATAGCTGCACTGTGAGAACCAACGCCGAAAGTTCGATTTTTCGGCGAACCTTGTTGATCGACCAGGACGCACCGCGACTTATTATCCTGTGATAGGATAGGGCTTGTAAATATTCGAGATTTTAGCATAAGTACTTAAATCCTCAAGTCGTGGATATCAAGGTCGACGGTAGATAACGCTCACACGTGTCATTTTAACCGAGTCCAGCGGTTCTAGCGTAAATACCAAGCAATCTCACGACGCACACACGCGATCCAGCGATTCTAGACATACGTAAAGCTTTGATGATCATTAGGTGCCTTCGGAATTGTACATAAAAGTTTGCGGACGATCGTTTTCGCCACCCAACAGCGTTCTAGGGGCCGTTACAGGCAAACTGTATGATTCGGGCATCTGAGAAGAGCTCAATCTTTCTCTCAGTTTTAATCAGGCAAGCGCTACTTAGTTTTTAATCTTCGGAGGGCCAGCAAAATTAAATTTAATTTTAATTTTCCTTGTAGGAGGAGCGAAGATACATTATACTTATAATATCTGCTCCTAACGAATTTTAATAAACATTTTCAGCATACGCTTCTCGTATTTAAATAAATATTAAAAATATTTCATTGCAAATTGAATAAGAGTCTTACCTTCTTTAGTGATCAACCGGGCTTTTTAAAATTTGAAATATCGATGAAATTGATGGATCTGTTTCTTTAAGTACCATAGAATGTGTTCGAAAAAGAAAAACGAAAATGGCGTAGGTGTATACGTTCATTATACCTGATTACTTGCAATATTTTTAATTGTTAACGATCGGTATCAACGCGGGGAACGTCTGTTTCCGTTGACGTGGGATAGGAATGTAAATGGCCTGTAAAAAGTCGAAATTTTGTAGATAGTAGAACGATAAAGAATCTGCGAAACTATTTTCCACCTTCGATGGAGGGAACAAGAATCTTGAATGTATTTTATCTAGAAGTTGTACGAATCATGGTGACCTAGATTATCGGTTAGGGTTAAGAAATATACCTTGTACATTGGATTGTTATGCATGTGTCTTGAACCTTTTACACTCGGTTGTTGTTTGTCGTTAACAAAAATCATAGTCACCCTGTGAACGTGCATTGTGAAACAAGTTTTGCGTTTTATTTTTACACAGTCGTTAATTACTCTGTCCCTGTTGCAACGCGATCAAATAAAATTGTCGTCAGAGTGAATTTTTCGTGTTCTTTTCCCTTCTACAATAATCTATTTGAATCGTTAATTTGTTAAATCTAAGAAAATTTAACAAACCAACATATAACTTACACAACGACATTTTGTTGTTTAATCAATTTTTTATATTTTAATGGGGTTTCTTTTATTAATATGTATTCTTTTTGTTTTAAATCATTCTGACATTTACGTTATAGGAAAGATAGAGTTTCTTGTATATACGATATTTCATTTCAGCCAATTAAATGGGGGCCATGTCAATGGCGTAATGATTTAACAAATTTCGGATCAGCATTGGAGAAGAAAGCTATTTTATTCTTTCAAAAACATCGAAAATAAACAACAATTTGTGATATTTTAATAAGGTATCTTTCCATTAATATTTATTCCGTTCTCTTAAAACCTTCTGCGCGTGAATATTGTAGGAAGTCCCTCAGATATTCGAAGTTACATCGGAACGAAAGGGTCCCGATCAAAGAAAATATTATCAGAGATAGCTGCATAGTCGCTCCGTTATTTGTCTTACGAAGTAAAATCGAATTCCAGCTGAATGAATTAATCGAGGTCGGTCCATGTTGCTTCTGCTTTGGCTAAAGAATTTATTTGCAAGAAGAAACGAACCCCATCGGCTCAGCTAGGCCTCGTTCAAACGCAGTGCGCTCGATACAGAAACAGCGACTCATTCTCGTTATATAGTTTGCTAGTAATTCGCACGATTAATGTCTTAAATAAATCGTAAAATATCATTTAGTAGCTGGGACGATGAGACGATAAATTGATGAGAGGTAAATTGTTCGGTATCTTCTTAGTGTAAAGCATAATTTGTGGGCAGTCTAGCGACGCCTTCCAAAACGGAGAAAAACATGTTCGACGTCCTGTCTCTTCACACCGCTGTCCAACAAAGGAATGCTCTCGTGGAAACCTGAAACACGAAACGTTTTTCCGTTGTAGACGCGTTTCGGATCGACGAAAAACTCGTCTCACCTGTTATATGATTTGTTTTGTCGACGATATAGCTCTCCATCGCTGAGCCCAGCTCGTATATCCCGGAGAGGGCCGCGCAGACTTTGCGGATCCTTGGGGGAAGATCGTCCAGAAATCCGGGATTACACTGGGTCGGCAAAGCTGCCAAGACGATGTTGCAGAAGATTGTCGTGGTCGTCATCGAAACGAGGATTGCCTTCATTAAGCGCATCATTTTCATCCTTTGATAAAGAAAAAGAAACACGGAATCACAAAACAATGATCAAAAAGGTGATCCTACCTATTCTAAAAGAGATTCAGTTTCTCAACGCATTGTCCACGAATAATCACATAGCAGAAGAAGTTCTTTTTTGGAATTTTACCGTGGCTTCTAACTGCTTCAAGTTCTAGGTACCCGATCAACAATTTACAAGTTAATCAAACCCGCGCACAAAAAGAAGTGCGACCGATTAAAAACACAGTCGAGGAACTTCTGACGACGAAAAGATTAGCTCGCTGCATACGGACACGCGAGAGTCCGAAGGGAAATCAATTTTCCAGCAACAGGTTTTCCATTAAATCGTGCGACGGGATGCGTACCAGGATTGCGGCATTATCATAAAAAGCATTAACATTTATAGCCGTGTCCGTGGCCGGATGCGAGGAAGAATCCCGAGATGTATTTTACATTGGCGAGACAAGAAGAAGAAGAAGAAGAATTTCAAGCGACCTCCACACTTTTCTCACCTTTCATCCTTCGAAGACAGCTAACAAATTATTTTTCATCGCTATTGGTTTCAGTTATTCTTGGAAATAGTGGTGAAAGTTAAAGAAAGGAGGGAATATTTTAAGCGTGAAGTCGATGTTCCCAAAATTTTCATTCCGAAATTCGGCTAAGATATTATTACTTTCCTTGTCTGTTGGTTAGAATTATTTTTGAAAATAGTTGAAAAGAACTCGATGGAACGCGAGGTGTAAAGAATTAATGCTACGTTGAAACGTTGACTTCGGAAGACTGCAGGTGAAAACGAGCGTCGGTGCGATCTCCTCGAGGAAAAATGCCAGGGAAAAGAAAGTTCGCAGGAGCGATCGGTTACGAAAGCGAGTCCGCTGTTTGTCGATGCTATGGAAAACGAAGAAGGGTATTGTGTTACACAAGACGGTCACGGAATATCGAGTAAATAAGTCTCGTTGATCCGAATGTGATCTCACAAGTGAGCTCAAAGTCGGGGAAATCGCATTACTTGTCCTTACGTGTTCGGACTCTTTAATAGTTCTCGCTTCGTTCGTGTACGGCGGGCACCGTGGGAGTTCGATCTCCTTCGTCTTATTGTTACAACAAAGTGAACGCACGGACGAGCCTGGGATTATATTAAATAACCAATAAATCCTGCTCGAGCATCAGCGCTACGGCAAACAGCATATAAATCCGTATTTTTGGCACGTCCGGCCACTAAATTGTACTCTTATTACACTCATCGATTAGAACCCCTCGGAGAAAAATTCCGGAACACGCGACAGTTTGTGCTTTTGGTAGGAATTAGGACAAGCTTAGATCCACCGTTTTATGCTGATTAATTAACGAAGGTATTAAGTTGGAGTGCTTGATTCTTTGGATTCGCTTGGATATTAAAAAGATTGTCGAGTTATGATTAGTAACAATTAACGAGTTTCTCAAAAATGTATGATGGACAACTTGAACTTAAAATATTCGGAGGCAGGATGTGAGAAATCCGAAGGTGTCAAGTTGTAAAGCTGCGCTGTCCCAGGCGTTGTAACAATAAAGTATGATGGACACGAAGAATGAGAAGTCGCCGATGTAACAATTTCGAGTAATAAAGGACCAGAGTGACGCGGCAGCGCGTAAATAATTCGACGACGTATCAATAATTAACAGACGGGATGGAATTGCCTTTGGATTGCTACAGCAACATTGTGTCCTCTGACCCCTGCGGCGACACTTGGAATTTTTCTCGTTTCCCGACAGTTAATTAAGATCCTGCGGTGTTAATAGCCAAACGGTTTGCTTTGTCACGTCTCGGCCAGTAATTTCGGTGATCGATAGATCATAAATCAGTCGCGGCACGACCGCTGGTGGACCTCTTCGCGTCACCGGAAGCGGAGGAATCCTAAGACTTGTTCGTAACTTAGAAATTAATAACAACATTAATGCGGAAGAAATTTGGTTTCCATTCTTTCGTAAAGTTAAATTTATTATTTACAGAGCAGCGAAATCATAAAGATAAAGCGCCGATGAAATATTCAGCTGCGATATTTTATTTCGAATAAAAGACATCGATCTTCAAATCCATGGCGATATCAAACCCGAACAAAATTTGTTAAACTGTGTACTTCCGATCCTAGAATTTTCCCGTTCGCGATACAACCAGATAATCGCGAACGTTTAATGAACAATTACGATGATTGCAATCGCGCGTGCAGCGGTCGGAACTTCCGCAAAATGTCGGGCAAATGCTGCAGATGGCCCCGGCGTAATTTTCTAATGAAGACCTGATGTTATCGCGGTTTTTATAAACTTCAATTTGCCGGCCGCGGTTCCGGTCCATAAACAATCCAGCTGCAATTCCTTTCACACAAATAGGAAGTAATTGCGGCGCGGCATTTTTCTCGCCGTTGTCACCGGCAAAGGTACGTGTTAAATCCTTTGTCACGCCGAACACCCGCGCTCTCTAATTTAATCCCCGAATCGCGGAACAAAGAACAGGGGTAACGCCATTGCGCAACGGCAGAAACGAAATTCTTTCGGCAAATAATAGCCCCCCGCTTGTTTCCTGGTACACTAATCTCGTTTAATAGCCTCGCTGACCAATCTGCCGGGCATCAGGTCGGAAGAAAGACCGTCTCGCGTACACCTGGAACACCTCGAGTTTGCTTTTTAAGTTACGATCCGACGCGGTAGGAGCGCCGCCGGCTGACCTAATTCGCTCTTATATCACTGGCGCAGCGACGGAACCGAACGCCTGATCATCCGAACGATGTTTGCCCCGGCAAACGTGATTTAACGCAACCGCGGAATTATTTATCGCCACAATCGAATGCCTTAACGCCTCCGTGTTTCAGCGAACGAGTAATGGATTTACGGCGAAGTCGGTTCAAGAAGTTCTGAGAACGAATTTATTACGGGAACGCTGTTGCGACTAACTTAGTGCAATCCGCTGCGACAGTGCAAGTATGCTAATTGCGAATCTACCTCCGCGATGCGGGAAAATTGGTTCATTTTCAGACAATTTTCGGAGAAATATATTTTACAATTATGTAGACGTAGAAAATGGAAGGAGAAGTAGTATAGCCGATAAGAATGAAATTCAGTTCAGAGGTTTTTGTTTGCCGACATCGGTTGTGCGTGTCGAATAGACTGTAAAACGCATATTTCAAGATACAATGAACATTTTGACAAAGAAGTTGCTAAAATAATAGAGTGACGCAAAATAATTTTAAATGTTCATTAGTGTACAAGAGACCGTCCTCATGCACGATAAATACCTTTTTACGTAAACCATACATTCAATCACTGCTGATCATTTTTAAATAATCAACACGATATACATGCTGAATCGTTAAACTATATTACGATACAGTACCTGATACGATTCGTGTATTCAAAGATAAAATTTAACGCTATTGTATGTTGCTAATAACCCCGTAAGGGATTTCATAGCTTAACCCTCTTGGTACCGGCCAAAAGAGTCTGTATCTGAGCGAAATGTTTAAATCTCGTTTTACAAAGTTTGATAAAGTTTCGGAAAGAAATTGAAAGAATTTTGAAAAGCCTGGTAAATAACAAATTCAAAAGGGGAGAAGAAATAGGAATTGAAATTGTTGTTTAATAAAAATATTAAGAAGACTATCCTTTCAACAATAGCCAACAACGATGTATCGTTGTTCGGTGCTAAGAGGGTTGATAAATAAAAGAAAGAGAAAGAAAAGTAGAAAGAAAAATGTAGGAAAGAAAAGTGTACAAGAAGTCTTTAGAAATGTATGAACTGTGGACGCGCAAGGTACAAGAAAAATGCTCATCAGTTTGGGACAGTGTCCCGGTACTTCTTCGGCCGGCGCAGCGCGGAAAAAGGTGGATTAGAGTGGCTGAAACTCGGAAGCCGCGGGTGTCTCCCGTTTCAACTCGTCCGGGACAGTTTCAAATTTCAATGAACGGAGGAGAACAACGTAGGTTGTTTGTCCGTCAAACAAGTTCGCAAGCTGGCGAGACGATTAAATTCCTGAGGGCGTATCCGCGAAAATTCCTCCGGTTACGTATACAGAATCGTCTCGGTGGGAGCCGCCCTATGCCCTATGCAGATCTCTGGGCGAGCCGGAACACCTGGACGGAGAGAAAGAGATAGGGGGAGGCTTGGAGACAGCCGACAAGATCGATCAAGAGGCTGCTAGATTGCCGCCGGAAATGAATGTCAGTTGTTAATCGAGTTTGCGTGTCTGAAATACCGGCCGACGGATTCACCGGTCTCTTTGCTATTGTCGAAGCGTCGTCGACTGGGCACGTCGATCGCGGGGGTTGGGTGGCCGTCGAAGTGACCGTGTTCTCGGGAATTCGCCATCCGAACGGTCCGCGGGAAAACGCTGTGAATAAGTTCGACTCGCGTGTGACAAAGACAACCGAACGAATACCGGGGTCGCCGTTTCACGATCAGTCATAATTGCCTGCTCGACTGTTACAGTATACTTAAGAAGTTGTAACCTTCTCGGCACCACTCGACTCGACGTGTTCCCCCGGCCGAATGTTTGAGCATTCGATGGCTTGATTTAATTAATTCTTCAACACCCTCGACACCGTGACGCACGCCACCGTGCGTAAATATTTGGACATTTGTGCGGCTTCCAGAAAATTAGTCCGATAAAACCGACCGTGTACTCCTTTTCTCTGGCAAGCTTGCCGAATTAATAACAACGCGGTTGATATTATTTTCGTTAAATAATTATCTTCAAGTAGAGTATAACAATGTTCCTAGAGCTCTTTTTCGGAAACACGCGTGTCAGCTAGGTGTTGGAACGGCAGGATACACCGTGCTCTGTACTGTCCAACTACTTTCGAGCTGCGTACTCCAAAGTACTTGAACAAGCGTTTCAATAATTATAGATGGCAGTCTAAACATTTTCGTAGCCGAGAGCTCCGGCGAAATTCCTATGCTTGAATATTTTCAGGAGCGATTCAATATTTGAACAACTAATGCACCGACTGCTCGAAAACTTCTATTGACCAATACTGAAATGGCTCGGAAACATTCCAAGTACCTGTAGAATCGGCACCTCGAAGATCTGAATGAACAATTCCTCAAAAATCCCGAGGTGCTCGGAGCTATCCGCTAACTATGTACTTACTAAACGTTTATGAGAATTCGATGTTCCGTAGAACAGAGATTGAAACGATTGAACGCGCGATTACTCGTCGCCCGCAATCTACGGGAGAACGAGCAAGTTCTCGATGCTCCTCGCAATACTTTTAAAACCGGGTGTCCGCCGCGACGAGCTTATCGGTGTAGCCGGTTACATTTACATTAACCCGAAATCGATCCCATTCGATCAATTAGAGAACGAGATTATCCACTCGGCCGTAACGAGATTACGCGGGGGATCTCGAACGAAAAAGTTCGAGTCTCCCTCGCGCGGCTTCCAGCCACGCTTCAACGAGAACTTCCACCGAAAACGCAGCCGATCGCGTGAAAATCAAAGCGTTACGGCGCGAAGCCTTTTGTAAGAACGGGTCAAGCGTCGCTCGTTTATAATTCCTGGACTCGGCGACGCGAGGATTCGTCGATTCGCGATCGAACGCGTTCACATGCAACGAGAACAACGCGTCGTCGACAGTGACACAAAAGCGGGAAGAAAAAGGCGCAAAGGGTGGCGGAACGATGGAAAAGGGTGGAAAGGAAGGGGAGGGAGGAGGAGGAGGAAGGTTGTAGGTAATGCGAGTGCAATGGAATGTCGGCCGGGATTTATTCCGAACGGATGCTACGCGCGATTCTATTCCCTGAGATCTCGCGCCGATTTTATTCTATTCCGCGATGGAGAGACGCGACCGTAACGGGGAATATTATGCGAGAACACTGTATAATGGAATCCTGGAATTCAGGATGCTTGTCCTGGGACGGTGTCTACCGTTTGCACACCCCCGCCTTGCTGGGAATTAAATTTAATTATTGGAACGCCGCTTTTTCCTTCGATTCCGTGTTACGAACGACGATGGAAATTGAGACGAATAGTTGCAATGTATTTTTAAGTCCGTTTCGCGGCTATTGTTCCGCTAGGTATATCGTTATTAAACGATATTATCATTGCAAATACATCGAACGTCGTATCTGTCATTCAAAGTTACAGATGGAACTGATGAATTGATGGAACTCGAGAGAGAGATCATGTTGATTCTGCTTTATACTGATGCTGTGAATATTATTCCGTCGAGAAGGATTTTTATTTAAAATTTGTTCACACGGTGCACAGTGTTGAATTCTTTGTACGTTAACTTATAGATTATCGTTTTGTATCGACCAAAGTCCCAGTCGGACAAAGTATGCGCCGATTAAACAACGATCGCGTGCATTAGAACTGAATTGATCGATTTCGCTGGTCAGTGACGAGTAACGAATGCATAATCAGATTAACTGCACCGGCAAGGTGCTCGGTGTTGTTTCAAACGGAAAGTCTCACGTTTACGATTCTAACAATTCACGAAACAGCTGAACAAGAATCGCACGTTAAAATTGCTACATTGTCGTAACGAATTTCTCGTTATTCCTTTACATTACTTTGCATTTCATTGATTTGCGTATTTTATTTTAAATTTAATTCAATAATATACATCGGAAAGTTCTGTTCGCTTGCGAAGTGAAAGAAAATAATGTATTGTCCGTACAATCAACAATATTTATTGTACAATGCAATATCCAGCGTTACTTATGACCTGTTGCGATTTGTAAATGTCATCCTCGAAAAATATGGAACTTGAAACGACATTAACGGACAGAACTTTCCGTCGTGCTCGACGAACATAATGTTCTGTTATTTTTAGAAGCGGGCCGCAACCGGTTCAAGGAACACGAAACAGATGCAAACTTTGAAAACCACTCGAGGAGATGGAATTTTTCTGAATTCCCGCGACAATCGCGCCGATATTGACAATCCTCCAATATTTCGAGATTCTCTAAGTTACGATCGCTCGTAGATCCGCCCACCCTGGTAGGCGTAGGCGGTGCTTTTGTGCCCGCCAAGTCCAATAGTTCCTCGCCCGTTCCTCCGCTACGCAGTTTTGCGCTACGAGAGATCGATGAATAGAACGCTAAACGGAAAGAACAGTTAACAGCCAAACGCGGATTGCCCGCTGAAAAATTTCGCGGACAATTTAATCAGGGTTGTGCCGGCGCGCCGCGGCGGGCCTGAATAAATCCGTGGCCAGAGAAAGTTAATCAACTGAATGGGGAAGGGCAGGCCGTCGCGAACGGTGCAGTCGGCGGTAATTATTTACAAGACCGTAAAAGGAATGCCGCGGGAATTTTATGGGCGGCGAGAATATTAGCCGGAGCCGTCCGACAACGGTCGACGTTTCCTTCGGGCCGCGTCTCGGGAGCCATGGTTTAAAAACTTTTGATTAAATACGTGTCTTGTCGGCGGATCCTTCGTTCTCGAAGCGTCGTTGTCCCGATCCGGGACACGTCGCGCCCGAGATATATTGGAATTTCGTTTCTCAACCGGAAACCGTCTCGATAGCGAGGCCCGACGCCTCTTGGCCCTGAACCGTCCCCGGAGGTCTCGCGGAGAACGAGACATTCCGCAGGTGTCTCGGACGGAATTAATGTTTCCCGTTGCGCCGTCCCGTCGGAAAATCCTTCGCGTTTCAGCGCGCGCATTTCACAATTTTCCGCGGAGACTCTAATGTTTCCATTTCAGCCGGTTGACTATTTCGCGAGGAAGAACCGGGATTTATGGCCGTTATGGTTGTCCGGATGCCGGCTTACACGCTGAGTTCATTTGTTTTGGTAACAAGATTTCATCCTCGCCCTCGCTCCGTTCTTTTCCCTGGTACCGCGCTTTGTCTCTGCAATTTGTTACCGTATTTTCGACGCAATCCAGGAAGTCCGTGACACATTGAGTTTTAAGAATCGTTTTGAGCCAGCGATCCGTTGCTTTTGCGGAATTTCTTGACGATTTTTCAGCACCGACGGTGACTTGGCTCCCATACCAATAGATCATCCCCGATAGCCCGAAACGTCATATTTATTTAGAGGATTGTTATTTGAATCTTTAATGTGTCCTTTAAAAAAGGTAGAAACAGGAAAGAATTGGAAAGACGACGGAAAGAATGAAAAATGGGGCCATGGACGTCTGCGACAATTACATGAAAATCGACGCGTATACGAATTCACCATCGATCGTTGTAAATCAAATAAACTGGAATCATTGGCAAATAATAAAATGAGTTTGACGGCGACGCGGCGACGAAATGAAAAACGAATTGGACGTCACGCAAAGTGCGGGAAAAACTTTGTTACACGCTCGGCGTGTTAAGATTAATTGGTTTTTTCTAACTGCACACTGTGCTCACCGCTCTACCCGAACATTAGTTAGAATGATTAATTGTCGTAGCCGCGCGCGCGCGCGCGCGCGACGGCGTTATTAATGTTAAACGGTTGTTGCAACTACGTAAATAATTAGCAAGGCTGAAAAGCCCCCGCAAAAAGAGAAAATTGAATGAGTTCCGACGGGAAAGTATCGTAATATAAAACTTCGCCGAACTATACGTATAAAAAGCTGATAAAACGAGTTCAGCGAAGAACTCGGCTCCAAGTAATTAAATGAATACTAATAACAAGTCGATTTAAAACTTAGATTACAAGATTTGATCGGGGAAGCTTAATGGCAGCTTGATTGAGCCCCGTGACATGTTTCTTCTTGCGCGAGGCATGCGGAAGAGTTTGAGGATGCTGGAAACGCGATCCACCGGATCGATGATAGAGAAATTTTTGCCAAAAGAATGCAACTTGCACAAAAGAAGATCTCTTTGTGAAAAGATCACATCTACCGATTCTCTTTTGCGGAAATATTGAAAGAACACTAATTTTTTAATTATTAATTGGTTAGTTCAACAAGTTGCTATACAATTAATATTATATTTATTGAATAAGACAAAATAAATTCTTTTATTATCTAATTTTATTTATTTTCTAATAAAAACGTATTAGATTCGATAAGTTTAAACTTAATTGTACAAAAGAAAACAGACAAAAGTACAATTATTGACAAAATCAGAGGTTAAAAGATATTTTTTGTATTTTTGCTCCAATAGTAAGAAACATCCCCTATTCAGCAACCCTATCGTTTGATCGGTAACATAAAAAATTGTTCTCCAGCTAGAAATTCTAAGAAACATACCAAGTTGCACCCTGCTATCGCGGTCCGAAAAATCGTCGCGCTCGCCCTTCAACAACGAAAGTCGTCTTGTAACGACATTTCGGGAGACACCCCTAACTGGATCATGGCCGTTAACGCAACTTTAAAAATCCACGCGATCATCCCTACAACAGCGAAAGCCTACCATGGAACGTCAACAAACATTTACCGCCCATCGCAAGCATCGAAAAAGCATCCCCTGCTTGAAAATTTAAATCGACGCGACGGAATCCCTCGGCCGAAGTACAATCCGCGACGTTGCACTGACAGGAAAGCGTCTACTTGAGAATTCTATTGCCGTAGTAAACCGTTCCCTAAATAATTCAGACGATAAAAATACGATTTCCACCCCCCGGGAGCGGGGCGGCTCGCCGCGGCTCGGCGCTTCGCGCGTCGACCAACCGGGAATAAGGATATACCGCTAACCTGTTGCCCGATCCTCGAACTGGCAAAGCGACTGCGAACGTTGCTGCTTCTGCTGCTGCTGCTCTTTTCGACCGCTAAGATTGGTCGCTGACGATCGGTCACAGGTGTCCGACGATCACTCCGACGTAAGTGTCACTTGATCGTTGCCGGTCGCGGTCGTGCGTGTGCGTGACGGTTGGCTTCGGTTTGCGGGGGCGTCGATAAGATCCAAGGGTACGGCTGATAGTGGCGAGATTCGCGATCGTTCAGCCCTTAAATACGAGCGGTTCGCGGGCCGGCCATGCGCGCTCCGACGGCCCGGCTGCGGCCGCGGCCGGCCAGGCGAAATCGCACGCATATCACACCCTCTTCGCGGACCTCGTTTGACGTACGTTTTCAATTTTCCCGTGACACGTCCGATGAAAATTTCATGGGGCACCAAGCGGACCGTTGCGCAACCCTTCTCTCTCCACGCCCCTGTTCACTGACGGCTTTCTTGTTGCGTCGCGACGCCCACTAACGAGATTTTTAACGGTGAGCTCGCAACTTCCGGAATGCGCGACACGGGAAACTCAATGATTCAGTGGGATATGGATTAGCGTAACCTCTGGAGAGGATTTTCTAAGTGCCCCCGTCGGAGGTCAGGGAAGGGCTAATTGATCTTGAAGTGCCCACGATTTGAAAATAATTGATCGAACCACCGATTTCACGTGGTCTCCATTGATTCCGTGACAGTAGGTCGCGTTGATTTATTCATTTACTTGTTAATGCTTTCTGCCAAGTGGTTTGTTTCACAAATACGGCATTGTTTCATGTAGATATCTTTTTGCACAATCCTGGCACGTCGACATGCATCAACCTATATAACGGTGGTAAATATTTATGTGATCTTTACGCCGCCAGATCTACTTGAGAAAACTCGAATTGACATTTTGTATGGTACTCGTGGCTACGTTCATTTTCCTATTAACCCTTTGCACTATGATAACTTTGCCAGACTCTTGATGAAGATTCCATACATGATCTACTACAATAAATATCAATATTGTTACTTTCATCTAAATCGAAATCAAATTATTATTTCTCTATCGTCACAGTCTAGAAACAGAAGTAAATAAAGAGAATACAAGAAATAAAAATTATCTGGTTCTATTAAGAAGAATATGAAGAACAAATAAGTACTACGCAACATAACGTAAAAGAAGTCGTAGTGCAAAGGGTTAACATAAAGATATTATGGTCGAGAAAATCGAATATATTTACATTAATAGAGAATATCGTACTTGGAATTATTGGTATTTTTAAAACAAAACCAATGAAAATACGTGCAGCAGCTAATGTCGTCAAGAAAGTATCAAGGTTCGATAGAACGTTTCTAGTACAAATGATAATTAACGAAAGCTTGAAACATTCCTTTATATCAAAGTTCATTCACATTTAAATCGATCCTGATTTCGTAATGGTTGATTATGTAGTTCAATTCGCGGTTAATATAACTCATCTCATCCTTCATCGTGCGGAGATCGATGGGTTCTTTTTTGAGAGTAGATCGCGTAAGTCGTTTCGTGGGTGCAACGGTTCCCGGAGAACCATAAAACGCAGTGGATCTTTAACGGTATTCTTTCAAGCATCGTGAAGACCTCTCGGCAGCGATCATGGTTTTTCGAAGGTCTTCGAGGTCTTTTAGATCTGCAATCAAGGTTCTTGGTCCTGGCGCGGCTGTTGGAGGGCTAACGAGGTTCGCCATGGACCAGTTAGGGTTTGCAAGAACTTCGACACCGATCTTCGCGGATCGTGAGAACCGTTCGAAGCTCGGTTAAATTACTTTCAATGATTTTGGGAGGCAGACTATAACAGGACAGTTAAAAGTGTGGGTTTCCAGCGACTTTTCAGAAACAACAGATATTATTTTACAAGTTGTCGCAGCGGTTTTGCATCCTTCAACCGGAAGGCTTCTTTATCGAGCGTCGTCAAAGACTGATCTTCGCGAATCGTGAGAACCGTTCGAAGCCCGGCCAGCTTACTTTCGATGATTTTAGGAGGAATACTATAACAGGACAGTTAAAAGTTTGCGACGGGTTTCCAGCGACTTTCCAGAAGCAACAGATATCATTTGACAAATTGTCGCAGCGGTTTTGCATCCTTCGACCGGAAGGCTTCTTTGTCGAGCGTCGTCAAAGACCCCGCGAAGCGGAGGATATTGTCTTTGTTCTGCAAAGCGACAGTAATAATAGATTCATAAAAATGAAGGAACATTAAACAACGGGGAATGTTCGCCGTCTGACGTAGAATGCCATTAATTATTATTACGAGAAACGGAGGTAGAAAACGAACGGAGAAACGTTATCTCCGGTTTCGGGCGCGAAAATCGAGAGAAAAAACATCGGGAACAGATACGTGTCGATCCTCGTTTTTGGTCGTACAGCCTCTGGAGACCCAGCAGTTTTTATTACGAAATCGTCTCGCATGCTTCGCGGCGCAAGCTCGCGTGATTTAATGTTTAAATGTTTCCTAATCGCGATCCCTCGCCTGCTTTACCATTCCTCCTGGGACGAAAAACCTTCTTTTTTCTTCTTTTTACTGCCACTGAAATATAGAGCAACTCTGCTATGCTGTAGCATTCATTTTTACGGCTGAATTAAAGATGTTGCACATATACAATGACTTGAGATAATAACGCAAGACTGCCCTCGGTGCATGTTATGCGTTTTTAGTTTTAGTCCAAACAATTCGCCGAATAAATGAAATTGTTCCGGGCGCGACATAGTCTATGGTGATTTATAGAGATTACCGGACTGCGGATCTTTGTGTAAAATAAGATAAATAAACATTGTCTGCATCGATTGCAAGACGTAGGGACCAACTGTAATATGATTTCTCTCTTAACCTATTAACGCTTTAATCCCTTGCGCTATAATAACGAGTCAGACTCGTGGTGAAGATTTTATGCAAACTCTATTAAATATGTATATTATTAATTTCTTCTACGTTGAAGTAAAAATAAATTCCTCTGTTATCAAAGCATAGAAACGAAGGTAAATAAAAACAGTACAGGAAATAAAAATTGTCTGGTCTTATTATTAAAAATATTAAGGACAAATAAGAGCTCATCGTCACAGCATGAAAGGAACGATAGTGCAAAGGATTTAAAATTGCATATGCATGCGGTAAGGTAACGCTTCAAAATTCCGTTGAAAGATTCAAGATAAACGCACAGTGTACTTTCGGCTCGCAAGAAACGCGACGATTTGCTAAAAACAAATCGAAATTCGAAAAACTCGAGGGAAATCGTTTCCGATTCTTTGCAAAGGTAAGTCGGCCAATGGCAGGGGCGAAATAATCGTGAAGCAAAAAGGTCCGACGATAAAAGAAACGGTGAAACGATCCTGCGGAGTCGTTTATGTTTACGCTCCGTTCTCGCGAAGCACCTAAAATCTTGGCCGAATGATCGCGATGATGATACGGTCGGAAGATCGAGGAAGAGCTAATCAAAATCACGGGATACACATATAGACCGAGAGAATATTGGATAGGAATATTAAGATATCGTTCGAATATTATCGGCTCCTAATCGGGGGGACAAACAAGAAGTCGAGAGGCGGTGAGTATACAGCGAATCGCTGATTGAATGGTGCACGAGGCGATTAATGAGCGGAAATGGGGGCGAATCGTGGCGCCATAAAACTGGAATGGGCAAACACGGGAAAAAAATGATAGCGAACGAACGCTTTTTGACGCCGATAAAGCTGCATACGACCACGGAAACCGTCCTGATGAATCCCTATGTTCGCGCGTGCAACTACGCCGTGCATCGTAATCGGTACACCGACGACTCTTTCACAAATATAAATTTCCGTCGTGCAACATTTAGCGACCAGCGACACTCACTACCGCGTGGCTACGCTCTCTGCTAGTTTTTCAATGCTGCTTTTGCAAAGACGAAGAAATAAATTGGAAATATCGCGACCGTGATCAAGGTATCGGAACGCGTGTCACTGCGAATATTCTTTCCGCAATTTTCCGGTGTATTAGACGGTCAAGGTGCGGCAGGAATCAAAGAAGCGGAACTGTCGAAGCGAGAAAAAAAAAAGAGCACCGAGATGAAGTCCCATCTCCCTTGATACCACGCCGGACTGTTTCCATGCGAAACGACTTCTCAAGATCCACCACAAACTTAATCGTTTCACGAAAATTACATCAAAGCCGGCGCCGCTCGGGGGGTGGTTTGTTTTACGCGATAACTTCGAGGGAGAAGGGACGGTTCTTTGCTGAAAAATTCATCGGACCTAGGCCAACAAGTTTTTTCACGAGCTCGTTCGATCAATAACAGATCTCTCGGCGTTCCTTGTTCCCTTCGTTACACGAGGTCCGACGTAATCCCTTAGCGAATGCGAGACACGACAGCGAAATTAAAGGATCGGTAATTTGCGACCGAGACGTTGTCGGTGTGTTTGATCAGTTGTAGCTACCGCAAAAGCTGTCGCAGCGTCACGATTTCGTTTTTAAATTGAAGCTTCAAGTCTCTACTTTGTGAAACCCTATCCCAATCTTTAACCGTTTGCTGTCATATTAAGTTTATATAATACATAGGTGTCGTGCTGGTCGGTATTGATATGGAAGATTAAAGAGGAAGAATATGTAAAATGTATTAATTCCTTTTTAAAAAGATACATCTAACACAATAATATATATGTGACTACATAATTTTAATAATAATTATAACTACATAATTCTATGTAAAAATATGAAAGAGATAAAATAAACGAATAGCTTTGATAACTGAGAGTAGACATGCGACCGTAAAGGGTTAATACGGTAGAACCTCGATTATCCGGTACGCGGAGTTTTATATTTTATTTAATATTGTATTTTGCCCAAATATATTTCACAAGTAACCGATTCGATCTGAGACGATTGTTACGTCCCGGAACAACAATTCTTAACACACACATTATGTTTTCTCTATACACGAATGGTCAGTAAGAATATTCTGCGACTACAAAGAAATGTTCCAACGCCATAAAACGTTCGAAATCTCTCCTCCTCGGAAAAACTCATCGACGAACCGACCGACCGCCACACTGGCGTACAAGCGCCCCTCAAATACCAAACACCCGATTATGATTGGTTCTTATCTGATCACCAAAAACATATAAATATGAGACCTCTTCCAGAAATAATCAGTGACGACAAGACAACGCTACAGCCTAAACACCCAAATATCTGTTCCGTCACTCAAAAACAATACATTATCAATTGTTACTAGCATCGAATAAAATTGTTAATTATATATATCACATTTGATTCCCCGATTCTTTGTACAAACGCGTTTCGAGTGTTCCACGGCATTTACGTAAGCGGACTTGACTCAACAACGATCCATATGCAAAACAATTGACTGTAGACTTCTATGACAATGGAATCTAGCACCGTAGCTGTTTTATAATTGAAACGTCTACATAGGAAGCTCAAGTGAATTTTTGTTCGAGACCCTGAACTTTCCGAAACCTTCCCATAAGAGACTGACTGACTCGTCAAACAGCACCGGCTGTTACCATTGTCTAGAAAGAGTATAAATTCGAGCAGCTTGCATGAACATTGAGTTCCTCATTCGACATTCGAACTATGATTCGCGACATAGCGTTAAATATGTCAATAAATACAGTTATTCGATATCAAAGTAAAGTTTCCCGGAAGTCGGGGTATGTTTATCGGTTCAAGAAATGGACACAGAATTGAAATGACTTCCTGTGTTATCTACAAACAAATCTAAATTGATCTTCCAAGGCAACGACGGTCCCCTCAACGATTCAGTTCTTCGTATCGCTGGAATATTTGCTGGTCACAGTAATTATTAAACAATATTTCATCGTGTAAAATCGCTTTGCCAACAACTAATGAACTTTACAGAGATCCTTACGGTGATCTCGTTTCCATCCAGCGACGACCCTTCGATTTTTTGTCGCAATCGAATGTCCACGGAATTAATAGCGAAACCGATGAACGTAGCCTGGCAAAGAAATTTCAACGAGGGAGAAGAAAATGGCGGCCGTCCGCAAGAGATTGCTCGACCGTCGCAACGGTGCGACGATTTCGCTTTTAATCGAATGCGACGACCTACGGATCAAATTTCGATAAGCGAGGTAGATCGGTCACGTGACCACCGCATTTTACATAGCATAGAGGTTCCGGGCCACAGTGTCGAGTATTCAGTGTCGACGTGGGCCGTTCGATCGTGCAACTAGGATCGCGCCATAGAAAAACCGATCCGCGAATCTCGCCAACCGAACTGCATTTCGACGCGAACCCGAGGAAAGTTGTTGCGGCTGGAATCGTTATGGATTAACTGTCGGAAAAGTTCACCGTGGAACAACTCAGGTGGTTGGATCGAAGCTGCAGCGATCGCGACGGGGAGGTTCCGCGACCCATCGGTAATGTACCACGAAAAAAATGATTTTCCGCAACGCACTGTGCTCTTAAAAATTAACGATGCCTTCGAGATGCTGCACTGAAACGGCCACGATGTCATTGAAAGGGCGAAAGGTCAGGTATTTTTGTACGGGCTCGAACCCCTTGAGATTCTGTTAACTGCAAAAATATGTTTTCCAATTGTTGGTTTCTTCGAAAGTAAACGGGGACCGAGGCGATTGTTGTGGGCGCAGGTTTGAATAAATAGAGGGGACGCGAAGCCCCGATTCGGAATTCTATTAATTAAACTTTTAAATGGGAGAGAACCGCCCGTGACCTCCACACAAATCGTATCGTTTCACGCAGTCGTATCGTCCGCAACGTTCGGTGATTATACGACTCGAATATTGTTGTTGCTGTTTATTCACGTTCCTCCAACGTGTTATTGTCCATGCCACTTTGTCGATGCGCGACTCGAATCTCAATTACGGTACAGTTCTATTTAAAAAAACTGAGAAGCTCGTCCCTTACGATCTAAAGCCATCCTCCGACTTGCGATCGAATAACTTCTCGATTTTTGCAGCGGCTCGACGATGTCAAAAGTCCGCTAAAAATCGTCCGGGTTGAAAACGAGATACTAACGAGGAAAACTGTAGCCGTGACTCTATTTCGAAGTCAAACACGTACGATTGTCGGCAGAACTTTATCACTTTGACAACAGCGTAGCACGGAACCGACAAAATCAAATATGTTTCGCGTACATAATTACGCCGCCCGATTTTTCGCGAAACGAGAGACTTTCGTTTTGGTAAAGTCGGCGTACTATTACCGAATCGCGCACTAGAAAAATTCTGTCGCGATTACAATGTTCGGCCGAGGCGAACACGTGTCCCGTCGGGTCTCCGGTATAAACTCTTTGAAAGTCAAACATATGGGAGGGTTAGTTTCGTAGTAGGGCGACGGAGAGGGGTAGGGGATCGGCGTTCAACCCCAATTTTTTCGATGTGTCCTCCGACGGTCAGCCCGTGGCGCACAAATGCCCGAAAATATTTCTTTCCACCCCTCTCTCTCGATGCTAATTTCACGTTTGATCCTTCGAAATCCCTCTCGTCCTTCTGCCCCTCTTTCAGAAAATGTTGCAACATTATTTCCTGCGGTTTTGTCAACATTACGGATGCTGATCACAGCGCAACTGTGAATTTTCTTTACTAAATCGTCTTGTTCGAAACTAGCATTATTATGGAGTACAGAATCTTTTTGCATTCTCTTCGCACGATTTCCATTCTGATAACAAACGGGTGTACAAACAAATTTCTATTAATGGCTAGAGGAGCAGTCGTCAAACCGGTGGCGAGTCACGTTCCACCCAAGTTAACCCTTTGCACTCGATTGATGACTCTGAGGCACCATTAAAATTATTCCGTCAAAATAACTTCTAAAATAACGTTTATTAGCAACAGAGTTTAAATTTAGAAAAATTGTTGAACATGAAACTGTTGGTACGAATCGCAAGAGTTAATTTGTTATATATAAAATACACTTGGTCGCTTAAAATGGAAATACTGTACAGCAGAGAAATTATTTCAGATTTACAGTTAAAATCGCTTCGAGTGCAAACGGTTAAATTCGCGTGTCTCAGATATTATTAAAAAACGGGTGAGAGGTTTTGCTGTTAGAAAAAAAAACCGGCACCGCTGCTATCTGTTAATCAATGTAGAAGACACCGGGAAGAACATGATACGTGTTCCGACGAGTCGTAATTTCCTAACGTAGGCGCTACCGCCCACCGGTAGGCGATTAAGGGGATCTGGAGGGTGTTGGAATTTCTGGATCAAGGTATTTTCTTTTCCGTGCTTTCAATCTATATTTTCAATATTCAGGGGAAGAGACACGATACTGAGAACGGACTAGAAATAACACATACTCAAAGAAGGCTAGCAATAATAGCAGAATCTGAGATGAGGAATTTGTAATCGAGCTTAATAATTTTACGTAACTCACTAGACACGGGCGGTCGTTTGACTAACAAATGCGGCTTTCATGCATTTATAGCAAGATAATATACACTATTAAGAGAATAATAAAATTATTAAGAGAAATAATTCATTTTTACTCCAATTTGCATTTCTAATAAGCTTGTTGAGAAACGTTCATTTTGCGTATAAATCCATAATCTACTTACTAACACGCTATTAAATTCTTTTATCGAAGTAGTAAAACCACAGATACCTTTCGTCAATTCATCTACAGTAAATTAATGATCATCCGTAATTTAGTAAATGCGTAGTAGATTAAAATCGATATTTTCAAATGGTAAATAGTCTATAATTATTTTGATCTTCTCATGTAACACGGAATATGGCAAATAAACATTTTTGAATATAGTAGATGCTTATGTTACTACATAGCTATATTATATTTGAAATGCTGTTTCCATATGTAACTACTATTTTCAGAAAAGATTTCCAAATTCTGTGTCGCGCGAGGAGATAAAAATATTTATTATCCATTTATCATTTCAAATATCGAGTTTTCCCCGGAATTGTCGGCGTCCGTGCTTCTCATTTTCACGGTACGATCGGGGGACTGTTTAGGGCATTGCGATTTCCAGCCCGTGATCGGTCGGCAGGGTTCTCGGGAAGAGAAAGTGGCCGGGAGACATCGTGGGTGGACCCCAGACCCGCGACCACCACCCCCACAGCCTTCAGCCAGCTGAACACACGCCGAGTTTCCAGCAGCTTTCCCATACGATGCTGGGTCAGATGGGCGCCGACTTCTTCGGCGCACAGTCCCCCGACTCGCAGAAGTCGACTTTCCAATCGCTCGTCGCTAATTCGAGGCCGCTGAAAGGAAGCGACCGTTCCGGTGAGTATTTTTCCTTCGCCGTTAATAAAACAACTTGCACGCCTGGAAATTTTCCGCGGGAGGAACACGGTTGAGGCTCCCGGCTCTGCTCCCGCTTCCACAATATTTAAATGATCAGATCGGGACAGTCTTTAAGTAAACGAATGAAACATTTAACAGACGGAGGGAATTTTTTTGAAGATGGAACGAGTTCTAAAACGATTCGGCGCGAGTCGGGAACAAGATCGCGGGATCTCCTCGATTATCCTAGGTGGTCGCAACATAGCGTTGTCGCGGTCTTCCCGATCAACCTCGCGATGCTTGATTTATTAGAAAACCTTTATTTATTACGAAGCCTCTGTTTATTAGCTAGCTCGCGCATGGTCACACCATAAGCATGGATACCAAAATGGTATCGTTCTTGATCCTGAATTGGAACGATACGTCCGATTTAGCTGATTTCAAAACGAGTAGACGCTACTTTTCATTCATTTAGCAGTCGCTGCTATTAATTATTCCCTTGTAACGTTGTTCCAACCGCTCGTTATAACAGTCCAATTTTTCCTTCGAGAAAGAATTAATTTTCGCAGAATTTACAGATTAAATTCTTCCCCGTGAAACGACTTCTTATTGCATTAACGACGAGGCACTTTTATTAGAACTTGATTTTAAGAATATAGAATTCCTGCCGCAAGTGTATACTAAAAATGCGATGAGTATTTTTGTGATTAAGGTATTTTATTGAAATTTTTGAGAGTTATATTTACGAGTTACTGTCAGAGATAATAAGCGTATTAAGCGAAGTTGTTTAGAAAGGAAACCTGTGACGATAACGTGATATGTTTTTAATTTTGGGCCGGATAAGGACGTGTTTGCGACGCGTCGTCCCGATAACGCGATTCCCCGAACGTTTTCGCATCGCAGCTGGGCGAGACTGTGCTCGCCAGAATCCGATTGTTAAGGAACACGGATAATGCCCATTAACGGGATTCGATTATTCGTCGCAGCTGCTGTTTCTCTGCTAAACGGTCACGCTTAATTGAAACGATTCGGATCGTCGACGCCCGTTGCCGATCATTGGAGAAAGTCGCGTCGATTCTTTGATAAAACAGGCATGAATTACGATCGCCGGATTTCCGAGTGATGCATATTCGTGCTATACAATGTAGAAACATGCAATCGAATAATTACGTGTTTACGTGTTAAAGTCTATAACATAGAGAAATTATGAATCCACGTGCCTGTTGACTATTTTCAACGTTCTTAGCAATTCCAATATCTATTAAAATGTCTCTTTAAAAACACCAGCGTCACCATGAACTGATCAAAATTGGCGGTTAATATACGATAATATAAAATATAAAAAAAAGCATATAAAAATATAAAAAAAGCATATCTTCCGTCTGTTCTAATTTTTACATAACTGTAGTCGGTGATAAAGTGGTGAATCCTTTTTTGCATCGATTAATATTAATTCGTGGACAGCGTTTAATTATTTGCCAGCACGCCTAATAACTGCAGGGTGTGTTCTCGGGTGTTAGCTTGAGCGAAAAGAGAACCCGAATTACCCACGCTGTACCATTGCCTGACCTAATCCAGTGTTTACTACTGGAGCTGCAGAGTATTTGCAATTTCGCTGCGGGGGAGTTTGACTTCATTGATTTCTTGCGCACGGTATAAACAGAATTATTAACCTGTTCGAAGATCGTACCCTGCTTCGGTATCGATAGTTCTATTTAGTTGTGGACATTTCTTGAATATTCAAAGATCAGTGGTCTCTTCGACCTCGCTGTTGACCCGTCTTTTCAAAGTCTTCTTTTTACTTCGTCGTGTTACTCGAAACGAATCATTCCACGAGGATTGATAAGAATGTCCTGAAATGATTTAAGCGTATTAAGGCATTCAGATCTATAGAAATCTAGAATCTCGAAAGTCGAGTTCATAGGTCACGCGTCTCTGCAATCCTACACCTAGCAACGTACAATCGTGACAGTGGATCCTTTGTTGAAAAAATTTGTAGATAAGCTCGAAATTTCTGGAAAGATCGAAGAGTGGAACGATCGAAAGTATAAAAGGAATGTCACACTCGATAAATATTAGCCGAGTTTACCACGTGGATGATCCACAATTAAAAATTAATTAGAGTAGCAATGATATTTGAAGAGCGATACAATCGTTAACTAGTTGTTTACTTAATGAGCTTAAATTAGGTGAGTTTGTTAATTGATGGTCACATTTAATATGTATAATAGTTGAACAAAATAAAAGAAATAGTAAAGAACTAAAGAAATAGTAAAATAATATATATGTTACGGTATAGTTTAATTGGAATTGCACTGGACGCGTGAACATAAAGAAAAGCTTAGAAAAGAAAGAAATCCTGGTTTTTTAAAAGAAAGTAATATAGATCGCATCTCTGTAGAAGGTGAACAACTGCGCGATGCGGCATCGGTGACAAGCTATTGCGACGGTTTCACGCGATACCCTTAATTCATGATACACGGAAACGCAAACACGTGAGCAATACGTTAAAGGGTCGCGTTCAGCATAGGAAACTACTATGAACTCGGTACCGGCGACTCCGGATGAATAATTCATAGTCGCAGGTAAAAAAAGAAGAACTATCGGTAAGACAATATTTCCATCACGGTGTTTAAATATTCATGAGACACGGTCATATGACGCAGATTAAAATTGAGGTCAACAAGGATCGCGGGAACTCGATGAATCATTTCTCTAGTTACTGCGATTCGATACTTTCGTTACCACTTTTTATTTAATAACCGTATTTCCTATGATATTATTCGCCGATACTGGAGCTCAATGAATATGATGAATCTAACGAGTGGTAATACATGAAGTACAGTCGTACATTGATCTACCTGCACTGATTTCAGAATAAACAGTGAAGCCTCCACTTTTACACTCCCAATTAATAAATTTCTGCAGGATCCTTTTATATGAAAAACTTTATGTAAAAGTTTGACAAATTCATACAGCTGTGTACGGTTCAAGAAATATCAGCTACGTTACGTTTTATAGTGGTTCCAGAGATAGGAGCATATACTGTATAACTCGGTGACTTACCAAAGCCAGAATTTGTTTAATTATTGCGACACTGTGAGGTCGTGAAACTAGTTAGATTTGTTCTCGGAATGAATTCGGTATACTCAATGTCAACATTTCGGTTAAATATGGGGTGGTCCGTGGAACCAGGGGCTGTCAACCGGAAATCCGGGGTTGAAATCCAATAGGCCTGTCTTTATCCGCCCCTTTTTCCTGGCAGGCGTCACTGGCTCGAAAAACTCCCTAAAAATACGACAGCATTAATAGAATAATACTTTCTGAAGCAGATACTTGACATTGTGCCCTGGGGAAATAAAACAGCCCTTTCAAACATCTGGGAGAAATCTGGCAAACTAAAGTTGCCGGACCTTCGATCATTAAATGATCTATTTATTTCGATGATAGAAGAATAACATTTTGTTTCGATTAAAACCAGAATTCCTAAAATAAAAAAGATTGTTGGACTCTCGAATCTGCATATTCAATTTTCATTGAATCAAATTGTTGACATTGTTGTGAAGTATCGATGTTCAGGTACAAGTGCCGCCATACTTTTCAGGCAGGCAAGTTCAAGGTCCCTTGACCTTTCGCCCCCGAACTGTTTCGACAGAATAATTATCGCATGCATGCGGCTGCTCGCGAGTCCAACCACCTTTAAACGTAAACGAGATCCCCGTAAAAATAGAATAGACTCGAATATATCATAGATTCGAAGTAGTCAATCTCTAACTTCGTCCGCCTATCCTTGGCTCGTAATTAAAATGTTCCCGGTAATTTTATTTCGCGCGAGACCCACAAACAGGACATGCCCGTTAATTGGCCGTCTCTGCGAGGACAATGCGCGGCAATAACGGCTGCCCGCCATTGTCCTAGCAATTTTATAATATTTACACGTTATTTACTTGTGCCCGTTTGGATACGGCACCAGCTCATTATATGAAAGCGACGCGGAGCATACATTTCCATACCTTTTAATGTCATTACTCGCCGGTTATTCATTACCGCCAAGGTTTGGATATAATGAATTCCGAAATACATCGATATCCTTGATAATCTCTCTAATTTAGGCCTGGTTCTCTGACACTCCGCGTGGTTAATCAATGTTAATCATCAAACTTAAATGAAAATGTTTTTTTTTAAACTGTAATCTAGTAATTAATCTTCCCTTGTTAAAAGACAAAAGGAGATTCTCGACTGGCCCTACTGGCTGAAATTATGGTTAAATTATGGAAACGGAACCCTGAAGGTTCAACTATTTTCCAATTTGGTTTTGTAAGACTGAAATTATAAGAGAATATAAGAATTTTCTCGTTGGAAAATTCTACGGTAGCTGAAATTGAGAGTGCCTTGTAGCAAAATAAGGAAAGAAAGCGCGAAGATAAAGTTTCCCATGAAACAAGAGGAGAGTGTAAGTGGCCGACAAGTGGCGACGGTTCTAATGGTGGTCGGTCTATGGTAATCATGCTTGCATTAACCCCTCGGTCCGTGAAAGCAAAGCAACAGGTGCCATTCGCGTGGTAATCGATACTGTTACTCCATCCGAGAAAGCTCCACTACCCTTTAAAACGTTGGCATGTTCACCGGTATCATCGCGAATGTACCATAATCGTAGATCGCTCCGATATTTATCGATAATTCTTATTTTCCGTGAAATACATGCTGAAAGTGACAATACAAGATTGATATTGAAAATAAAGCAACTAACAGATCTGCTTTATAAATAAACGCAATTAGTATGCCCATCTGAGACCGTATTTTGCCCGACAGCGTATATATTGTTATTCTCTATAACGTCACTTCCTGACATTGCCAATCATCTGTAATTTTTATTGCGGACTATATTGTTTCTGTTCGTTCTTTTACGACGGCTTGATAATGGTGTATTTACTTGTGTCATCGATGTCTTTGGTCCAACAAATGGCCGTTATTACGACCATTGTTATTCTCCGTTGAAGTAAGAACGCTTCCTGGCGTCGCCAATTAGTCATAGTTAATTTTATGGCGCTGCTCTTTGCACTTTCGCTTTCACGACAGCTTGGAAACTGCTGGCACACCTGTAGATATATCGCTGTCGCTAATCAAATTATTATGATTAGTCGTTAAAATAATGCTATCGCCAATTCTGTTTCGTTGCTGCGTGAAACTTACGGGAGAATTAGATGGCGGATCAAGTGGATGATCGTGGAACTCTTCTAACATAAGTACATTACTCGGTTTCGGAGTCGAAGTAAAATAAATGTATTACATTCTCTAGATTACATCGTCGACCCTTGTTACAAGCACTGTCACGCGTATGACACAGCGTACCAGAGCTCGCTGGAGGACCCAGAAAAGTTTTGGGGCACCGTGTCAGAATGCATCGACTGGAGCAAACCATGGACGAAGGTTCTGGACAATTCCAACCCGCCATTCACGAAATGGTAGGTATTCATTTATAATTTATATACGTCGTCGAGACACCATCGATTTTGTGGCTCGTTAATCTTTCATGAGCCATCATTTCGCAGACCACCGTCGTTGCGGAGACATTCCGCCCCTCGCGAAACGAAATGTTAGCAATTATCCCGCAGAAATGTTTATTGCAGTAGAGAATTGTTCTGTTTTAATGGCCCTGCTTGTCATCTCCGTCGGAAGAAATTATTGGCGTTGGCGTTCCGTTCTTTATTGTTACAACAGCCGCGAAGTAGATAGCGGAAGAATCTTCTAATAGTATTAAGGGGTTATTGAGACAAAATATAATAGTTTTTCAAACATAGCCTGATATAAGAAATAGGTCTTCCAAAATGAGAATGTCTACATGAGAAATAAGTTAAATTATAGTAAGTGACAAGCTGGAATAATATTGTAAAAGTACAAAAATGGTCAAGGCAACGATACTTACCGCTTTTACCATAAAATGCAATAAAACTTCCGGCACGAATCGTCTGTTGCTTAAAATAATATCCATATCCTGTAAAAAATTATACAAAAGTATTACAATAGTTTGTACGTGAACTGGCGCCAATTGTGGTGAAATCTGGAAGCTCTGTTTGGCTAGCAGTTTCAGCGTTTTGCCATTTACTAATTAGCGCTGTACAGACCCTGAACAGAGCTTCCAGATTTCGTCATAAGAGACGCCACTTGTCACATATGGTGGTATCTTTAATTGTCAGAAGTTTACACTGAACTTGATGACAAAAATAAGAATGATATGTACTCTCTATTCAATAATGAATAAAATTTTTTAAAAGATGTATATTTTGAAAGAGTCTCTGAAATCTTGTTGTGCCCTGAGAATATTTCGAAACATTTATCTAACGATAGATTAACACGAAATTGCATTCAAATTTGAAGAAATGAAAACGTGTAAAAATTGAAAAGGTTCGTCGGCGGAGAATTGAACGCGTGCTACAACGCGGTGGACCGACATGTTCTGAACGGAAACGGCGACAAAGTTGCCTTAATTCATGATAGCCCTTTGGTATCGACGATCCGAAGAGTGACATATAACGAGATGCTAGAGAAAACTTCAAAATTAGCTGGATGCCTAGCCGAAATGGGTGTAGGCAAAGGGGATGTAGTGATCATATACATGCCGTTGATACCGGAAACTATCGTCGCCATTTTGGCGACCGCGCGCCTCGGTGCCGTTCACTCGATAGTGTTCGGAGGTATGTTTCTTCAATGTCAATCAAAATTGCATTGCTGCCTTAAAATGATTAAGACCTACCTTTTTCATACAGGCTTCGCTGCAAACGAATTAGCCGTCAGGATAAATCACGCGAGGCCAAAAGTGATAATTGCGGCCAGTTGCGGTCTTGAACCGACTAAAGTGATTCGGTATGTGCAGTTTATCCTTTTTACAAAGCCAATTATTTTTATTAAAATATTTAGTCGATTCTTATTTACATTACGCAATTTTGCGTTATAGGTACACAGACATGCTAAACAAGGCGCTAGAGATAATCGATGTGAAGAAACCACAGTGCATAGTATTTCAAAGAAGAAACATATGGCAGAGCATTCTCATAGATGGACAAATCGATTGGGACGTAGCGATAAGACGATCGAAACCACATCCCTGTCAACCGGTTGAAGCCAACGATCCTTTGTATATTTTGTACACATCCGGCACAACAGGTTTAACTTAACAAACAAATTTTTTGTAAACTCACAAATTTAAAAATACATGCTGCAAGAAAAAATAAAATAAATCGATTCCGTTCTCAACACTTAACGAAATATTTATCGCTTAAACGGAAGTCGTTAAACAACAACCGAAACGTAATTTGCATATATAGTGTATGGTGAAAGATGATCATGATAAAACAGCCTTCCAATTTAAGGTCAACCGAAAGGGATCCTGAGATCGGTCGGTGGCCACTTGGTAGCTGTTTGCTGGTCAATGAAAACGGTTTATGGGATGAACAAGGACTCCGTTTGGTGGGTGGCCTCCGACTTGGGTTGGGTTGTAGGTCACTCGTACATTTGCTATGGACCCCTGCTCTATGGTGCGACAAGCGTGATGTACGAAGGCAAGCCTGACAGGACGCCGGATGCTGCACAATACTTCAGGTTTGAGTCTGTCACCTGTTAACAGATGAAAGTCTGGAAAGTTAGATGAAGAGTTCAATCCTTCGGTAGAAACTCTGTTAGAAGCAGCCAGACTACTCAGTAATCATTGACAAGCCAATAAAGTTGTGTTTTACCTGAACTTCTCTACGACTGGGGAATCCACAGGTTAGTAATAAAAAATTCACGTTTCGTAGGGTGATCGATCAACACAACGTGAACGCTTTGTTCTGCGTGCCGACAGCGCTTAGAGTGATTAGACGTACCGATGGGGACCTAGTTTTGAGTCAAAAATACTCGACGAAGTCGTAAGTTTTTCATTTTAGAGACATTCTTCTGTTCTCAGAAATTTCATGAAATTGATTCTGAGGTATCTTCAATTTCGAATGCACAAACTCTACACGCATACGCGTTGCAGATTGAAGACTATATTCGTGGCCGGTGAGTTCTGCGATAACGAATCGAAACTTTGGGCGGAGAAGGCATTCAAAGTACCAATTTTAAACCATTGGTGGCAATCAGAGACTGGCCACCCTATCACTGCTTTGTGTCTAGGATACGGCCACTACCCTAGCCTACCGAAAGACAGTACTGGTCCTCCCATTCCTGGCTATCACAGTACGTTCTCCGAAATAGCAACAAATAAACCTAACATATCTCAAAAATTTACAATTTACAACTTTAAATTCCTGAAAATACTTATAATTTTTCTATCACATCCTGATGGTTTCCAACGTTATCAAAATATTTTTTTAAATTTTTGTCCTAAAGCTGATCGGTCGAGAGAAATTATTCGTAATCAAAGCTACGAATTTTTCAGTCGACATTCTGAAAAATGATGGCAGCAAGGCTGAGGTCAAGGAGCAAGGAAGAATTGGTATAAGGCTGCCGTTGCCTCCAGGCTGCATGGCGACGCTTTACGAGGCTGATGATCGATTCAAGGAGACCTATTTCTCTCGCCATCCAGTAAGTCCAATTTGCGAAACAAAAATAATGGCATTACCAATCGGTGAAACACTTCTCAGGGTTACTATGACACCATGGACGTCGGCTACATGGACGAACACGGATTTGTTTACGTCACGGCGAGAGACGACGACGTTATCAACGTCGCCGGGCATAGATTGTCTACGGCGGCTCTCGAGAACGTGATTATGGCACATCCTGACGTCACCGACGCTGCTGTCGTCGGTGTACCTGACCCCACTAAAGGGGAGGTTCCTTTGTGTCTTTACACAATGAAACCAGGTGAGAGCTCGAACTTTTATTGGTCCCTGTGATGCTTCTATTGTGATCGTATCTATGCATTTTCGTGAACAGAAGCGACGAAGAACGAAGAACAGATCAACGAAGATTTAGTAGCAGCTGTGAGAAGTTCTATAGGACCCATAGCATCGTTTAGGACCGCAGCAGCTGTGCGAGGTCTGCCCCGGACGCGTTCGGGAAAAATAATTCGCAAGTCGATTGCCAATTTGGCACGTTCCAAGTTTGTTAAGGTAAGTAAACAATCCGAAATTCAAGGCCCTAGCTTATAAAGGAACTTGAAATGAACATTGGAAAACATTTTAAATATTTTTAATAATTTGAAGTAGGAACGATTAAAAAACTGTTGTTTGGCCACAATAGGCAATATCATGAGGCGAATGACGAAAGAAGAAACTTTTAGTCACAAGCATAGACTAGATTATCTTGATATTTATTTATACGGGGCACCGCAAAATAATGTAACGGATATTGCAGACGTTCTAAAATATGTATAGTTCTGATCGTTCAATGTAACGGAATGTGAAATGAAATTACGGACTCTCTTGTACGAGATAAAGAGTAATATCGTTTATTCATTCACTATTCGCCAATGTAAAATATACCGTTCTTCATTTTCTCTTCCAGATTTCAAGTACAATAGAGGACGCGTCGGTGTATCGCGAGATAAAAGAAGTACTTCAAAAGCTCGGATACGCTAAACTAGCGCCGGATCCTCAATGATAACTGTTTAGTTAAGCTTTTACCATTTTTTATTATATAAACTTTTGTCTCTTTCTTTTTCTTCTTTCTCTCTTCTTCTTCTCATAATCGTATATAAAATTGTAATAAACCTACGTACGATATATAGCTGACACGCATAGGAGTGTGTGTGTGCTTAAGAAAGACGCGTCGACGAAACTCCGATTACCCACAACAAGTTAATCCCATATAAATTGCACGGAAATCTATGTGTAACATTGTTCTGAACGGTACAATAAAGTGAACAACCTTTCTTTTTTTCTTTTGCTTTTTTAAAAAACAATGACGGTGATCTCGATCGTGATCGGGAAACGAGGTCGGAGTTCAAGCAACTTAATATCATAGCTTCCAACTCGCTATTATAGGCCATTTCTTATCTCTACGTTTTTCTTCCTTTTTTTTGTTTAGATAATTACACCTCAGTGAATTAACGTCTAAAATGAATGATAGAATCAGTTAATAAAAACGAACAAATAAAGGAAAAAGATCTTCGGAAAGATACCATACATATCGATGCTTCATTCAGCTTCGTGTGAATCGTGATCAGAGAAAAGGAAAAAAATATATATGTATACGTGGATCGCAATCTCGCTTTAATAATGCCAATCGTGATATAATATTAACAGCTTTAAAAATATAACATAATTCATAAAACGATTATATCATCATTTATCATCATCATCATCATCATCATCATCTTCATCATCATCATCATCATCATCATCATCGAACAATTGATGTCGAAACGAAAGCTGACTTGGTAACGTTCTGGTTTTCATTAATTAAGAAGTATAGGCTTCGATACGGAAAAAAAGAAGAACACCGAAAAGTATAATTATAAATAAAAAAGACAAAAAGGAAAGAAACAAAAGAAATCGAGAGAAGTAACAAGGAAATACGAACGCATGTTCGTAACGTGAACGACAAAGAAAGAAAAGAAGAAGCAGTTAAGAATTGTTAAAGAAAGCACTCATAACAGATGTATGTGCTTTGAGAATTCTCTATATTAACTTTCTTTCGGTTCGAATTCAACATTCAGTTTGTTTCGTTTCGTCTTGTGCTGTTCTTGTTCTCGTATTATCAACTAGGAATCGTTGAGACTCTCGTTTTTCGTGCCGAAACACGACATTTAAGAACATCTGATATCTGATGTCAATTAGTCACTTAGTACTTAATTGTATAGATATACAATTTACACAAACGTTGGCAGTGTGAACGCGGAATCGTATAAATTCCTCTTTCTTCCTTTTTTACGAGAAAACAGCACGTGCAAGCGAAAAGTAAATCAGAACAAACTCAATACACAACCGTAAGAAAAACTACAATTAAATATCGAAATTAGTAGAGCAGTGTCTTTGTTACAAATTTGTTTTTAATGACAATTTAATAAGAAACAGTATAATAATAATAATCATAATAATAATAATAATAATGGTAATAATAATAATTAATATAATTTTTTATAATTATAAATTGTCGTATAACGCTATTCAGTTGAGTTTTATTTGAATAAATTTTCTGCCTCTCCTCTTTCCTTTCTTAGTTTTTCTTACCACCAAATTTGTTAATAATAATTATTCAATAATCATTACAATAATATTAATAATAATATTTGTTATTTTTTTACTTAATTTCTCTTTACTCGCGGTGATTCTCCACTCCCCCTTGTCCCTCGTTCAATGTCTTGCACCTCAGAAGAATAAAAATATCGTGTTTTACAATATTCAAAGGAGACACCGGTTCCATCGTTTGATCATTATTCGATTCTCATATAATTAAACTCCGCTGCGAGTGTCTGTCGTTCCGCTTATCTAATTAGAAGGAACACGCGCGCGCTCTCGAGTTTCATTTATTTTAAACTTTAGCTGCTTGTCTCCTTTTTTTCTTTTTATCTATATAATCAAATCTATTTGCTTTTTTTCTCTTTATTTCAGGTTATAAATACCCCACCCTCCCCCCCGACGTGGTTTTCCCCAAACCCCAGCCCAACTGTCTGTGCATACGATGTAATGTGCTTCTTTTTTTTCTCATATGACGCTGAACTTCGTATAAATCCTTTTTTCATTTTCTTGCATCTTTTGCGTGTAGATGGGTGTATGTTACAATTAACGATAGCTCGCAAATAGTTCTTGTTATGCTGGTTTAACGATTTGCTCCTTTGTTGGTATTTTTTCGTTTGTTTGTTTTTTGTTTTTCTCGTGCGTACTGTGTTCGGCTTTGCGTACTCTTCTGCATATGTTCGTTCGTCGTTTTCCCAAAAAATTGATTAAAAAATCCCCATCCGTGGTTACAGTTGAGCAACATTTACTCTACCACTTTCAGCACCTTACCGATCGCGATAGTCTTATCTGGAAAATACAGGATAGAACCAGTTAGCACGGTATTATCGAATGGCTAAATATAGATTCTGTGAGTAGCAACTGATATTTCTTAGGCATTAACGCCGAAGCGAAAAAAAACCTGTCTGAAACTAATGTATGACACTCCTCTTCTATATAAATGGATACTCACTCTCATCCCTGAGGGTGAAACGTCCCAACTGTGGAAACAATTTAAATTTTTCAAGGCATATGACACCAGAGCACTCAATTCTCATGATAGCCACTTGGTCCTGTTTGACGAACCTCGGCCTGGTTTTGCTCTTCTCACCCGTCTTTTTATCAACAAGACAGATCAGTGCCTTTACTGTGACTTCCTCTGCCGCGCAATTGATGTGCATGACTGCACTATAGCCGGCGCAGATGATGCTCTTGTGCTCTAAGATTACCACTTGAGCATCAAACACTCTTCCTGTCTTAATGGGATTGTTACTGTCGCAAAGGACGAAACCAGGACTCACGTCCTCTTCCTCAATTCCCTTTAACTTGATCTTAACGTTCTCGCCTGGACCTACCGATGTCACTTCCTCGTCATCCGACCACAATTGGTCTACCGTCACTGCCGTCTAAAGAAACATAAGTAAGCGTATTAAAACGAGGAACTATCTGTACGGTTCTTACAAGGATGTTTCAAGTAAATATCTTCAAGAGTAAGAAGGTAACTTAGTAACATCTGATTTAGCCGAATAATTAGGAATTGAATCATTTATATTTTACCCTATTAGGCATAACAAGTAGTGACTGTCCTTTCTTCGCTTCTCCCGCCTCGACCTTGCCCATCACCACTGTTCCCATATCTTTATATTTATCAACAATTGGCATGATAAAGGGTCCATTGTTTTTACGATTAAGCGAAGGTAGCGAATCGATAAAAGATATGAACGGTGGGCCGGAGTACCACGTACAGAGGTGATCCGGTATTGGGTCTTTCAGGCCGATGCCTAGTTGCCCAGAAACTGGCATAAACGTGAGGTCTTTTGCGGGGTTGAATCCCAATTTGCGAAGATATGGCAGTATTTTGTCCCTAGATATAAAATTAAATAAACGTTATAAATTTTGGTATGGACTAAGCGATGATCTGTGACACAGTCCCTCAATTCGTAATCCCGGTACGTACCTGCATTCATTGTACCTTCCCTCATCCCACTCCACGGTCGGATCATCCATCTTATTTACTAACACAACCAAATGCTTCACGCCGGCGGTTTTAGCCAACATAGCGTGTTCTCTTGTTTGACCACCTCTGTCGAAGCCGGTCTCGAACTCGCCCTTTCGCGCAGAAATAACTAGAACAGCAAGATCAGCTTGTGCCGTGCCGCCGATCATGTTCGGTACAAAACTCTTGTGACCGGGAGCGTCTAAGATTGTGAAATGCTTCCGTTCTGTTTCGAAATAAGCTCTACCAACTTCCACCGTTTTTCCTTTCTCTCGTTCCTCTTGATTCGTATCTAGTGCCCAACTCAAGTACCACGTCTCTCTACTTCTCTCCTTTGCTTCTCTCTCGTACTTCTCAAGAGTTCTCTTGTCTACCATCCCCGTCAATGCCATAATTTGTCCACCAATCGTTGATTTCCCTGCATCTGTAACATACGATTGTATCACCATTTCGTTCTTACTATCATCTGTTCCCTTGCAGTTCTCCACTTACCAACATGTCCTATAAAAACAACATTAACATGTTCCTTTTTACTCTTAGTATCCTCCGTTATTTTAACAGGCTTCTTTTTAGGTACTTTAACAACCATCTCCTCGTCTTCCTCATTGTCGACCTAGAAACAATTCAGATTTGCAAATATGATGCTGGATAAATTTGCGACTGCTTGACTACCTACTCAAGCTGTTTGAGTGATTCTTATGGGACATTTTAATACGACTATTAAGAATTGAAAATTAAACAAACTCTGAGGGAGCTCCTCCTATGTATGTCAGGCTATTTATAAAAGCTTGAGCATACTTCTTCATCTTCAGGAGTTAACAGAGGATCTCCATCCACTGCCGCTTCTTCCCAGGAATCAGCTGGTTGATGCTCAGGACTAGTATTTATTTGATCAGTGACATTTGGAGGTGGAGCCCCTCCCCCGGCAGGCGGTTCCTCCACACGGCTGCCAATTGGATCTGTTAGAACCACTGGAGTGGTACTGCCTGAAATATAAACATTTATTTCATTAAATTAAAATAGTGAAATCCTATTTATTCAACTCAATTCATTAAATATTATATAGACTTATAGTCTCTTAAGCATTCATAGTGATTCATAAACTACATATCTTCTATAGAATCAATCATTGTGTGATTAATTAAAAAATGATAGTATATAGAGTCTAATTTACTAGGATCTCCTTATATAATCATTAATTAAGAAATTCAAACCAATTATGCAATGGCTATACATGAAATACAATATTATATTATCTTAAATACTACTGGAAATCTTTCCGAAACCAAATTGGCACCTAATTACCAATCTAATGTTTTGATTACACATACAAATATTCTATGTTTAATATTAGCACTACTATTGCACAACGTTGAGTTAACATTAATAACATGAATGTACATACGCATGCTCGTGCTTTAAAGAACAACAATTACCAATATCTACATTAAAATAAGAGCCTAAATATCTTGTCTAAGTTACAAAGTCTATTTACTCTTCGACCATGTGTTACGATACTATTAAGCTGCTTGGATCTTTGTGCAAGCAAAGCAATAGGGGTTAGTCGGAGCAATTACAACAAAGCATTTGTAAGACCAAGACCCTCAGCTTGACAGGATTGCACAGCTTAGAGATTCAGAGTCCGCGTGACAGGCTGGCTGCAGAATCAAGTCCATTTCTCTGTTAAAACTAACCATGATGTATTTCAGGGGGTACAGAGGTGGTTACACTATTCGTCATGACAGCGACATTGCAGGAACTGTCGGCCGCGTTACTGTCCTGCGGTGAAGAATGAATGCAGAATGAAGGCACGAATTCCGCAGCGTTCACGTTCAGAGTCGAGAATTTGCTCTCGATGGACTTGTCTTGCGGCGGGCCGATGTCTCCGTTGTCCGCCTGCTGTTCCCACGAATCTGGTGCTACACTGTTCGCCATATTTAACAGAGTTCGATAGTCGAGCCGGCCTCGTGGATAATTCGTACACGAAAGTCACGCTATGCTATGTGCAGGATCTCGATTGTAACCGCGACTGCGATTGGGACGGGGTTTAAAAAAATAATTATTTACGATATCCGCGCACACCGTAACACGCGTATCGGTACCCCGCGTGCGACCCCCGTGGTCTGTTTCGTTGCTCCACTTCGCCGGAACTACAAACATCAAAACACCAACTTTCAACCCAAGAACGTTCCTCCGTACAGACCGTGGACGCCGAGCAACTCGACGGAAATTGAACGGAAATTCGACGAACCGATTTATTGTCGCACAACAAACGACCTTTCCAATTCGTTTTTTTTCTCCAGCCACGATTTTCCCGAAAATATCTCTAGCCGCGACCGGTTATGTTGGCACCACGAACCCGATTCCTGACAGAACGCGAACACCAAAACCCATCGTGATAACGTGGAACTTTCCACAAAAAAGCAATATGCTAAGAAGACACGTTGTTTTCACAGCGCTACGCCTTTCCGAACAGAGAACGACAACTATGCGAAACGAGTTTCTTTCGAATTCAACCGAATTCTTCGAGTTTTTACTGATTTACCCGCAGCATGAGCGTATATGCGCATGCATGCGCATTAGGGTGACTCTTATTTATTCTTAATGAAAATTTGTTTCAAAATTTTTTCTGTGGCATTCTACAGAATAATACCAATTGACGAAAAACTAATCTATGCCAAAATTTGAACTCGTTTGGATAACAAGAATACGTGTTCTGAGCACTTGAACATTAAAATAAATAATTACATATCTTTTAAATTATTGATTATATCAAGAAATATATCGGACAAAACCTGTAGTATAGACAAGTCGCGTTTTTATGTCGTATTACATTTTTGATACATCGAACAATTTTCGAAAAAAAGTCAGTAAGAGTTAAAATTCTTTTTTCAATTTTGAAAATTGTACATAACCTGTTTTAATTACTTTTTATCAATTAAGACGGGAAAAAATGTCTGTATGTATTTTATTTCCTAACCTGTAGCATTATTTTTTAGAAATTAAAAC
Source organism: Augochlora pura (assembly GCF_028453695.1). NCBI lineage: Eukaryota > Metazoa > Arthropoda > Insecta > Hymenoptera > Halictidae > Augochlora > Augochlora pura. The sequence continues at coordinate 1,945,532 of NC_135780.1, forward strand.
TATTCTAGAGGGGCCGCGAAAAAAATTCAAAAGTCAGAAATAGGAACACCCTAATGCGCATAATGTGTACGCACAATATATATGTCATACATATATTACAAATGTTATCAAATTTATGTTTAAAATGCACAATTGTGTATATTAATAAATACATAAATGTTTGTTATTAATATTTCTTTTATAAAAAAAATAATGATACTGTTATTCAGGTGTCTTTTGAACAGTTTTTTTAGTTAGGAAAATCGACTAATAATACATAACCTCATATCTTTTAGGTTTTCATATAATTGGTTTAGAAGATATTAAAACACTTGCAATCACCTTAAACATTCACTATCTTGTTTTATGTATTTGTTAAAATAATATTTACAAATTTTTAATTTTATTCTTGTTATTTCATCTAAGATAGTCACCATACGGTCGTAGAACAATGCAAAGTAATTCTAGGTTATAAAATAATTTATTCTTTGCTATATATATTTCAAAGATTTAATGTACAAAATACACTCGAATATAAACCTTTCGAAAATTGAAATTTCTAAATGATACTAAATGTGCTTCTTCTTCTTCTTTTTCTTCTTTTTATTTCCAATTGCCCCAGTATTATCTTCTACATTCACATTTTCGTCCATCTTTCGCTTACCTACTTCTACCGTATCTTGTTGCACGGGACATGAGATCTGTGCACCCACTGCGGACACGCTAAATCCTGGGATCTATTTCAACATTATTTTTATCAACAATTGCTTATGCACATTTTATTACCATTTATTGTGATGTCTATACTCACATGTGGATGAACTAGTTTGAATATTAATTTTTCATGCTGTACATTAGATCTGTCCAAACAAATTTGTACCACAACGGGATCAAATGTACGGAATATAGTATTTCCACAAGTTTGAGAATGATCCTCGGCGCTGTATTGAAACGACACATTTGCTTCTTTATTGTCCTTTAAGTACAATGTTCCTTCTAAACCGTATTTCGGTATCAGCACTTGCAATGCGTTCTTTCGTACAAAAAGTATATATCCCTCCTCGTCTTGTATTTTCTCTCGGAAGAACAACTACACAAAAAAAGAAATATTATCAATACAAGAATTGAATGACACGGCTAAAAATTGTCTCCAATACGAACATGAGTGTTAAGTGCAACAGATGCACGACCAGCATACTGAGCCATTCGTTTTCGATAATTCATATGATGACAGAGCTCATGATTTTTCTTTTTCTCTAATAATTCGGGATAAGTAGCGTCAACTCCTATGCAAACTGCCAGTAAACGGTGAACTATGACGTCTGCATATCTACATATTAAACGATGGCATATTAATTACACTCTATTGATGATAGAAATCATATACTATTACCTTCGAATGGGCGACGTAAAATGAGTATAAATAGGGCACGCTAAACCATAATGAAAATATTCGCTCGGTTGGTGCATGCCACTAATGAAGTATACAGCCTGCATCATGCAACGAGTTGCTAATATTCTTAACATAGTATTAAAATATGGATTGCCTTCTATATGACATTGATCTAATGATTCTGCCAGTTCCTTTCCGCTGTTAACGTTTATAGTGAAGCCCTATTGGAACAGGATACATTAATATTTATGTCATATACGTAATGCTTATAATCTATTATTATTCTAATGAAGTTTTTATACCTGATTTTTTCCAGCTTTTATTAGAGGCTCGAAATTAGCAAGCGGTGGTTCTGGATGTCTTCTCAACAAGGCGCATTCCGGAAATTCTGCAAGTATTCTTGTAGCAACCGCGATGTTTGCAAGTAACATGAACTCTTCAATCATGGAATTTGTTTCTTTTAATTTCTTTGCTTCCACGTCAATAGGATCGTGAGTTTCGTCGTCAATTTGGAAACGAATTTCTGGTGAAGCTAGTACCAATGCACTACACAACAAAAATTCAGCTATTAGTATATAATTTATATACCTTAAAGAGTGGTTCACAATATATGTACCCCTTTTCTAAACGTCTCAGTTTTAACTTCTTCGCCAGATTGTTGAGATTCCTCAGTGACTGTGCAATTACGTCTTGCTGAGCAAGGTCGTCTATTTTCAATTGTGCCTGGTCGTAAGTCATGGCTGATCGTGAACGAATTACAGATTTGCAATATCTGGTGTTAACTATATTTGCATCTTTGTCCATTTCCCATATGCAAGAGAATGCAAACCTGTCTTCGTCTCCTCTCAGGGAACACAAATTTGAACTAAGCAGTTCTGTAAACCATATTTCGTCTGTTATCTTATTGAAACACCATTTTTATAAGCTGTAAATAAATTCGTCTAGTAATCACCTGGAAGCATATGAATCCTCGTATCAACCAAATACACAGTCGTACTTCGCAGAGCAGCTTCTTTGTCCAAAGCTGTACCAGGTCTAAGAAAGTGTGTTACATCAGCGATATGTACACCAACTTCAAAATTACCATTCGCTAATGGTTTACAATGGAGCGCATCGTCAATATCCGTACATCCTGGAGGATCGACCGAGCATATATCTAAATACCTGAGGTCTTCCCTTTGTACCATGTCCTGAGTATTGTTAAATAATGTGTTTAGTTTGTGCAACTACTTTGACAAGTAGTTCTCGACTTATTGATATACATACAGCTTCAGTAATGCACCAAGGCATTTTAGGAAGTGAGCTAAGAACTGCATCAGAAAATCGACTATGCGGAACATCATGTTCTAAAAGAATGACTTCGTTCTCAGTCACTTTGTTTCCTATTTCGCCTAAAGCACGAACGAAATGACCCAGAGGGTATCTAGAGTTACGCGGCCATGAATCAATTGCGACTATAATTCTCTGTTTCCTCAACAATTCGTACTGCCTAGTCTCGATTCGAATTTTCGGTATTTTTCGTTCAGCTGGGACGAACAAGTGTTTCACATTCTAGTGAAAAATTAATAAGGTTATGAGATACAACTATATAGTATGCACACCAAATTTTTGGGTTAATTATTAGAACTTCAAACTGTTTACCCCTTCGATATTAGATGGTTGCAATATCCCACAATACTGTCTCCAGTTTCTTCTAATTATACCAATAATTTTTCCAGTAGGTGTCTTTTCCATTTTGTTGGTATTGACAAATTTGTCTAATACTTTTTCAGTTTCTAGAACATCGTCTACATCTGCCTCTACTTCATCTTGGAGAATAATATCACTGGGGGATGACCAATATTCCTCTGCTAAAAGCTCAATTGCAACTGTGTCACCATCAACAGCTCTATTCAGATTACTTCGACCTTGAATAAGAATCTAAGAACAAATATATATAATAATTTATATCCGTATTTAGACGTCACAAGTAATATAGGCAGCAATCAAGTACCTACAGATTTTTCTCTCCCTTCTGTCTTCACATATCCTTCAAGAAAATTTTCTCTTGAGACTGTAAATGTTCCTTGCAGAAATTTCCCACTTTTTATACCATCATGCAGTTGAACTGGAGTAAGATGACATGGAAAAAATGGTTTACTGTTATTCTCTACACCATAATTGCGTTTACATAATTTATCTGCTAGCAGGCTTGAATTTTCTAATGACAGTACATAGTCCTCCACTGGAAAAAAAATTAACATACATAAATAAGAATGATATTTGAAACTATTCATAATGATGAATTTAATATGAAGAAATATTACTCGATAAGACCGGTATTCCCTCTTTCTCTGCCAATTCTCTATTATTTGCATCATCTGTTAATAGCACAGTTTTAATAGTACAATTAATAGCAGCTAAGTGAGTATTGTACCACTTTGTTGCAACACGAATTGCTCTGTCATTTCTGTCATTCATGCTCTCACCAGGACGACGTTCAATGTATGTTTCTCTGCTCAAAAGAAATAAATTATAATGACTTTGAAAATCACTTTTGACTATAGTTAATATATTATGTATATAATATATCTTACATACTTATGGTGTTCGTTAACAAATACATAAAATTTTCTGCGTGTTTCACTAATAATAGCTTTTAACTTTTTAAATGCAGTGGAACTTTTATGTTTGACTTCCTCCAATACCGTTTGCAAAATTATAACATTACAAAGAACATCTTCTTCCAAAATGTCAATCTATAGCCAAAAAATGATTATGTTATGATTATTATTACAAATTAATTCTAAATGTTATCAATATTTTACATAATCTATACTCACCTGATCTAAAACAACATTAGTATCTAATAAAAGATAATACGGTTGCATGATTTTAGTACTTTTTACACTGGAATCATCATCGTCTAAAATAATATTTTTGTTTCTGTGCAAGCATTTATCGCAAGCAAGAAATCCGCAATGAATGTCATCACGAAGATAATGTTCACGAACAGTCTAAACAAAATAGAAATAAATATATCCATTTGAGTTCTTTAATTATTTATGCTTAATTTAAGTTCGTCAAGTACTTGTCTAGTGTTTGTTACTTACTTTAAAGACATTGCCGCTTTTGGTTTTGCGGAAGAAAACTTTCGTTGTTAACATCTTTTTTTTATCACACAACAAAAGCTTAAGTAATAATACACTGATTCTCTTTGAAAGAATAAGAAATGTTTATTATTTTTCGTATGTCAACATATCTATCACAAATCGTGTAACACTACTACACGTGGATCGTATCTCCGTGATGTAGATTGATGTAGATACATACATATGTTCAGTATAGTACATAATTGTTACTACAACGCCACCAATGTTAAAAATGAGAAAGTAAAGCAGGGAAGAGCGGGTTATTCAAATCAATACTATATTTTATAGATTAACAAGTTCTCATCCACTCCATAAACCAATTTGTAACACCACTCGTGTTTGGGAGACGAACTAATAATAAGAGAGGGAAATTTGAGTCTGTATTAACAAAATATCCAGACATTTTAGACGTAATAAAACAAGTTGGAAAGAATGCTTAAAATATAAAATATAATTTAATACTCTTAAAATATAATTTTGAAAGAAAGTTTTTCATATTTAAAATTCAAATTCTTGGATAGGACTCTGTGAATACAACGAATGGTAAAATAAATCTTTTTTAATAGATATATGCGAATATTGTGTCTATCTTTATTTTAAAAAAGTGAACAGTACTTTTATTGTTTCAAAAGGTACAAAATCTATAAACCGTATATGTATATCGCTTAGACCAAATATAATAAGGTATGTGCATACTGTCGTATATCATACACACTATAAACATAGATCATAAAAGCCAGTATAGGGACCTCCGCCTTCGCTAGTGACTTTCCGGCAGCAGGAGTGGGGCGAACAACTGCATACTTTATCGCGGTTCAAAACCTGTCGGTCTACATTCCAGTGTGCTGGTCTTGTACGCTGGTAGACGCCAAGCGTCGTGTTCTATAGGAAATCGAATCGATCGAACCTTCCGACGATCGGCGGAAAGAAAAATGGAGTGATTCACCGAAAGAAGATTGCAGGAACTGCTCGTTCATCTCCGAAAGGAGCATCAGTAACGAGTTCACGGGTATCCCAAAAGATCTGGAACGGAAGGATCGTACAGGCGGATCGAAGGCAAAAGGGTAAGTGTGTTCCTGACACAACACATTATTCTAAATCAGTATCTCCGATTTCTGTCGTTTCCTATATCAATTTTGCGTTTTGTAAAATAACACATTCGAAATCGTAATCGGGAACAGAACTGTGCGTCCGACGGGAGTGCTTATCGGCGGAAAGATTTGCTTATGGTGTCGCGGTGTAAGATCACCTGCCGGAAGGGGTGAGCCACTGGTATTTTCGTTAAAATTTGAGCGACCGGTGTATCGGTCGTGCATTGGGAAATCTCCCGCGAGAAATTTTACTGGATCTTTCAAATCCGAACAATCGACGAAATCGTCGTTCGGATAATACCGCGCTGCTCAATGCGCCTGCGTTCCGACGTATGGTATGCATGTTACATGCTTTTTGATTAAACTTTGATAAACGCGTCAACGGTTCGAGCTGTCATCTTTCCGACTACTAGAGCTCGAGCGATTGTTATTCATGTGCGACCGCATACAGGCGGCGATGGTGCCGTGGGAATAACAGGCATCGAGAAATAAATATTAAAAACAAAAGAAACAATAGTAATTACAGTTATGGTTTCTCTGAAATGGAATGGTGATGGCAGTAACATAAGTGGCAGCTATGGGGAAGCAGATTAAAATAGTGTATGACACATATACGGCTAAATATTCTTCGCTCGTTTTGCCTAAGCGGTCGCCCTGTGCATACCGAGGAAGAAAATTGAGTTAGTCGCAGTTGGGTTCGTATCGAACGCAACGATACAAAACCAACGAAAACCGTTCACGTGATTAATCAGCGATCGGCTGAGAGGAAGGGTCCACTTCTCTTGGACCTGCACGATCAATGGGAACCCGATCTTCCTGGTTCCTGTTTGTCACGTGTAACGGAACACTACACTTTACCCGTGCACGAAATTAATGTCAATTTAATTCCTGCAGTATAATGCGTCTCCAGGAAGGTCCGTGAGATTGAGAACCAAAGATCCGAACATCTAATCACCTTGAAATTGAAAGAAATTACACAAGCACGGTGTTAAATTATCTTGATACGTTTATCGTAAATAAACATTTGCAATCTGATTTATTTGAAAAAATAAATATATGTTCGAATATTCTTTTCAAACATATACGAACGTGAAAGAGATTTTATCCACCGCTGTTGAATTCATTTTGTAGATTGTAGTATAATTTGAGTCCATTGTATAACGACGGATATAATTAAGATTTATTTCGGAATCTTGGCAGTACGAAAAGTAGTTAGCCATGTGGATTGTATCGTGTGGTATCATAAAAGCAGAGATTGTTCGAGATTTAGCACACCGTTACTGTTCCCTCGATCGTCCAGATCTTTCCGCATTTCGGTTGGTAACGACACGGTCAGGTCACGAAATCGGTAACCAGGTTCTCGATCCTGGCTCAGCGAACAGTAGGTTCATCGACATGTCCTGAAATGATTTAGGAATTCGAGAGACTCTAGTTAAACAACGGTCGCGAATGGAACAACTCTAATTCTCTTTCGTTCAGCTGTTACAATCAAGACAAGCGTGTGTGCGTAACCCGGGTGGCATTGGTTCGTTCGTAAGGTTAGGTGTGCCGAGGCATCGTTCGAGAGGGCGCGGGGTGCGGCGGGGGGTTGACAACCACTGCTTTGGAATTCGAGTTCTTTATTTTTATGAGAGGCAACGTCGGAAACCAGCCTCTTTGGGGCCCTTCTCACCTGTTACATACCAGCGGCATTTATGCTACCATTTAACCAGAAGTTAAGAGTCCTCCCGTACATAAAACACGTTAAACTGCCTTGCGAACGGGCCAAACGTGTGCTTTTTGTACTCCCCCTCCCCCCATGGATTTCGTCTCCGATGAAAAATGCCCCTTCGCTTCACGACGACAATGACGAATCTTCTCGGACGAATTTCTTTTTTTGTCGTAACAGACTCGTCATCTTGTCCTAATGAAATTCTTAACCAGCCCGAAAAACTCTTCGAGTCACAAATATTTTTCATGAAAAATATTCAATAATTCCTCGAAGTACTTTCGACAGGAAATTTCTGTTATGAAATGAGATCAAGTAAAAACTTGATTGTACCCCAGCTACAGAAAGCAAGTTCCTTCGAGGAAATAATAAGTGAAATGTTAAATATAATTTTGTGCCCGATCAAAGAGAGTTCTTAGTAGTGGAGGCAATGTTTCTTAGAGAAAAGAGAATGCGTTTGCGTTAATTCCGTGTGGCAGAGTGCCGCGTGGGCGAACATCACGATGTAATACCGTGAATGGATCTGCCTACGTAAGGCGCGTGTGTTAGCCAACAAATAATTTCCATCGGACTCGGACACGTCGGTACGGTTTTCTGATCGTCACTTACGATGGTCAGGCGTCGACACGTGGGTGGAAAGCGGTGCGGTGCGCGCAATGATCAACGATTTTTGTTGCCGTATATGGTTATTTTTCGTATTGTTATTGTGGCATCTTGATCCCCACCCTGACTTTTTCGCAGTGGTCTTACTTTCTTTGTTCCCCGATGTATTTCCAATTTTGTCTTATAGCTGCTACAATTATATTTCCAAGATCTTTACAAGCGTATTGCTTAACGACGAGTTATGATATAGATGTCCACTAGATTTAAAAAAAAAACATTATGCCTTACATTGGCGTTAAACGTTTAAATAACCAGTATATTTTAAAACGAAATTAGCGTCGTTTTCTAAAAACCGTTAAAGTATGAAAACAATTCAGTTACAGGTATTTCCTACTGAGGTCGCATCGGTAGCCCCCTTCTCCCTCCATCTTTCTTTGCGCGCTAAATACAAACTCAATATTATGCCCAAAGAGCCACTTGAGAGTACATAACTGGATGGAATTTACGGATTTATAATCAAAAATAAATATATTATAAACAAACTGAAAAAATATTTGGATGACATACAATTGTTAAAATGAAGATAATATTGTATTGTAATATATGTAATATGTATCCATTAATATATAGAAAATGTCTACAACACGTTATAAATTGTATGACTACTCCAATCGACAGGGCGATTTGCGCACGCGGGAATTTTGAAAACGTGAAGACAAGTTGGGCCAGCGTAAATTACCCGTTTCACCAGGGCGTGATATGCGTGGTTCCATTAAATATGGTGACGTTTTCGCGCCTCGAAGTCGCCGAGCCACGATATCGTGAAAACTAGAACGAGAATGCGTTCTATTTCCACGTGAACTCTCTGCCGTTCTAAACTTAAACATGCTTGCCAAGCATTAATTTTAGTGGACTCTTGCTGGTGGCTCTAGTCTCCGCGAATTTCCGTCCCACCCCCGGGCAACGAGGTCGGGAAAGCGAACGAGACAAATCAACCGAGTAACGCGTAACGAACTAATCTCTTCCTTCATTCCAGAATGTGTCAAGATGCAGACTATGCCATCCCTGTGTGGCGTCATTGTAATTTTGTTTCACATTCTGGTCAGTTATGCACACGGTGAGTGTTTTCATAAATTTTTTTTATGCTTTTAATGGTGTCTTGACCAAGGATAAGACGGAATGCTTTTGATTTAAACGGATTATTCATCGATGATCCTTTTTTTACAGAACAAAGGCAAGATTCGGGCATGTCCTTTACTCGGCATCCTCAACCTCTGGATGCACCATTGGGCGACGAAGTGAACTTTGAGTGCAATCTAAACCTTCCTGCAGAACGTTTTGCTTGGCGTCATAGACGGTTGAACTCAGACAAATGGGTTCCAGTTCCTCACACACCTAGTTATGGTGGTAAAACGTCCAGACATGTAGTGAACTTCGATGACGAATCAAAAGCCGGGGACTACCGGTGCATAGCTTTCTATGGCAAGTCCGGGCCTCATTTTTCTTACTCTCACAACTTCTCCGCACGTCAACTGATTTTTATTTGTCGTTGTAGGCACCAGTTTAGGATTGGCTTCTGATCCAGCAAGATTGACGCTTGCAAATCTGCAGAAGTTCACCGACAAGAACGACGTCGTCATACACGTTGCAGCAGGAAACACAATACCTATAACATGTCCCGTCCCTTACTCAGCACCAGAAGCTATAGTACAGTTCTACAAAGACAACAGTCTCATACCGAATGTCAATGGGAAAACCATGATCCTTGAAAATGCTAAAGCATCGGATAGCGGAAACTATCACTGCACAGCTAGCAATTATATTACTGGGCAGTTTTTCACCAGCAATCATAAAACTATTTTAAACGTACAATCTAATCCTACTTTCCAAACGCCGTACTTCATTAAACAGCCGCAAACCGAATACAAGGTTCTGCGGGGAAAGAATGTCACTTTGGAGTGTTTCGGTGCCGGTTACCCGGTGCCTTCTGTTACGTGGAGTAGATTGAGTAGTCCATTGCCAATGAACTCAGTAAAAACTGTCATGGGTTTAACGATAATGAACGTGCAACCGACAGATAGAGGAGAGTACGACTGTATGTGGAGCAGTAAAAGTGGACATATAAAGTCTGTAATCATATTGAAAGTAATGGAGCCGCCGAAGATCATCAAACCACCAAAGGCGTCCACGTTCTCCGAAGGTGGGGAATTGGAGCTTTCCTGCTCGGTAACCGGAGAACCACATCCAAAAGTAGAATGGCTGATCAATGGAGAATCTCTGACGCCAAATGATAATCTAGAGATTAAAGGCACCACTCTCGTTATCTCGGAAGTTGAGAAAAAACATGCTGGCATAGTTCAGTGTGCTGCGAGCAACGATTACGGTTCAGATTCTGGCGACAATTTATTAAGGGTCAACCCGAAACAACATATTGGTACGACTGAATCGCGACCAGATTATGGGATTCCTAATTCAAGGCACAAGCACACGAGGGGAGGAGGTAGAAGGAGAAGTAAAGATGGGAAGCGCAAAGGCACTGGTAATTTGCAATATTTAGTTTAGAAGAGTAAAACGTATCAATGTTCCTGAATGTGTTTTTTGAATTTTTAGCCGTTTTGGTACCGCCGAATCAACCTAATGTCACGAGACTATCAGATGTGTCCGTGATGGTAAGATGGTCTGTACCTTCGGACACAGGATTACCGATTCAATTTTTCAAAGTTCAGTATCGGGAGCTTGGACCGAAAATAAATGGCAAGCCAGGGAAGTGGAATACCGCAAACTCAGAGATACCGACTCATGTGAGATCATTCGAGGTCTCTGAACTGCAACCTGATCATACGTACCGGTTCAGGATCGCTGCAGTTTATTCAAACAATGATAATAAACTCAGCCCGAATTCGGTTCGCTTTCATTTGAACAAAGTTGGCGGGTTCGAGAGCAACAAAATGCCCATACCATTGTTAACGAACACTGAAGCTTTGAGCCCACATGAAGTGTTGCTTATTTGGCAAAATCCGGATAAATCAACAGAAATTGATGGCTATTATGTGTACCATCGAGCTTCGACTTTTGCTGGGGATTATGTAAAGACTACTGTCGAAGGAAAGGACTCTTTCAATATAACTATATCCCATTTGCAACCCGATACAACGTACGAGTTCAAGGTACAGAGTTTCTCAGTGGACGCTGCGTCGGAATTCTCGCAGATTCTTCGACAGAAGACGAAGAAGCCAGTTGTAGAGCACCATGAGAATGATAATCGTAACGATCACGGCAGCAATCTGACGTTAGACAGTCGGGTAAGGCCTGCGGACGATAGAAATGCGAACATGTATGCAATAATAGGTGGGGTCCTTGGCGGATCAACTCTACTAGGTGGTCTAACTGCAGTAGCGGTAGTGTACAAGAGGACTAAACACAAACAGAGTCGGGAATCTTCGCAGAGCGAAGGTGACCATAATTTCTGATACTAGTAATAAGCGAAACAAGGATGCAGGCTTTATAAAATCTAATTCTGTTCTTCAGGAAAACCTATTACAAATGGAAGAGTAATGAACGGTGGAGTCACCGACTCGAAAATAAATATAACGTCAAACCCGCTCGCTGGTCTCGACACATCAGAAGATATAATACAGCCTAAGGTCGGTATTTGTAAGTAGCAATATCAATAATTGTTGCTCTGTCTCAGAGGAAAAGAATGACTGAAGGCTGTGCCGATTTTATGAAAAAGAAAAAGAGACATGTTACTCTGATTTCGCCTAAAAGAGATATATAATTCAGTTTCCGTTGTCTAAAGTCATTCGACTTTTCTCTCACAGTCAGAAGTACATTAGGCGAACGTAAACACAATTTTAGTCGCGTACGTGTCCACTGTGTGCGCCTACGATGTTTGTACTGAAAACATTCGTATAGTTCTGTGTGTATGTGTGCGTGTTCTGTGGAGTTGGAACACAATGCAGAGTTTGATAAGTATCCGATGAAATAAATACGATGAATGTAGTTCTCAGAGTCGCTGCAACTTCTTACATGGTGTAATACATGGTGTTAAGTTCGAGTCATAAATTTATTTAGTATTTGGTTTTAGTCTCTAGGATTGTAGTATATACATCCATATTGTGTTGCAGTTAAACGAACTTCATTGTGTTCCAACGGTACGCCTTAAAGTTTGGCACGTTCACCTCTGCGGTGCTTCGGCCCCCCGTTCTATTTTAAAGCGAACCTCTATTTTATTTTATTTTTTTTCTTACGCACTATCCGCACGCGACTGCATCTATGTATTTACATTGGACTAACGTGTTTCTGCTTTCAGACTATTCGATATTAAGGAGACTAGTCTTTCCTAGCTTTAGCATTGATCGCGTGTGCTGCTACTTTAATTCTACTTGCTCTCTGCACTCTTCTCTGGAGCCGCTTTTCTTTTGTTTTTCTTCCGAGCACCGCACACGTACGTTATCCCCACAAAACTCGCTCCCTTCGAGCTGATCTGAAAGAAGCGAACGAACACGCATGTTTCTAAACAGAGCGGACAACAGTCGCCGATGGAAATGGCCTCGTTTCTAAACGGGCAAAACAACAACAGCAACAACCATAACAACAGTGACACAGCTGGAACTGACGTGAACACATCGTATACTGAGCCCGCTCTGCTCCAGGGATCACTGCCTATCGAACAACCTCTGTGAAACCAGTTATCGTGCCAGGATTTATTTTCCAATTTTAACGTAGAATATAATATTCTTCATTTTAACGCATTGAAGAAAGCGACAGCGATGCTTCTTTTAGTGAGACTTTTAAACTTGTAGATCTTAGGTGTCATCAAGTTCAGTGAACAAACCGTAAGACATGTACAGGGTGTCGTAATAGGTATGCTCACATACTTGGATTTAATTACCGGACAAGTGTTCGTCCAGTAGTTTTATTTTGATTCAAGTTCTACGTATTTCCTTTGCGCATGATGCCTTTTAGTTAAGCTCAAAGTAGTATAAGGGAATCAGCGTTCAACCATGAAGTGCGTATCTTAAAATTATTAATGTACCTGTTCGACGAAATTTTCTTCCTGTTCGATGTTGCTGTTCATTACGCACTTTATGGTCGACAATTAATCAAGGAATTTATGTGTAAGTCAGCTTATGCGCGCATAGATAGCTCCTAGAATCGCGCGAGCTCAGAACTGAATCAATTCTTTTACTTTTTTCTTTTTAGCGAGGGAAGTGTTTCTCTCACTCATCGCATTCGTATAGGTTTTATATTAATTTTACACCAGGCAGCTTTTAAAGTTATCTTTGTTTCCTAATTTAAATTAACTAGCGTTCACGGTTTTGTAAATACGCGATTTATTGATAGTTAGGTCGAGTTTAGACGCGAATGAAATTGTGCCTGATAAGAAAAAGAAAAGGTAGCTGTGCTATGTATTTTATATTGTACGTCCACTATTTTTGATAGTTCTCAATGGTATCGAAACTTTTGGTTGCTCTTTTCAATCGCTGACTTCACACCGCTTGTATTCAATGTTCGTCGTATCGTTAGCAGCGAAATCGGCAGCATTACCTTGATCAAACTACTATATACTTTACATTAGAAAGAATCTGACACGAATTCCTAGTACATACGTTACTAACAGTATTTGTTACGTAATGCTACGAATAACTTATAATAGCAGTATTTCTACTAGCTTCGAGTTAGATGCAATAATTTTTTAGTGATCGTTGTTTTATTCCTGACGGTAATCAAGCTTTACGATGATTCTTGTGACTAAAAATTCGTAAAACTGCTCAAGGTTTTACGACCTGTTGAAATTTCGATATCAGACAACGAAAAAACAACTAAGTTTTGTAAATAAGTATTTGTAAAATTTTATGATGCTACTTCTTTATATATACTTATATCAAGAATATTTATACATACACATATATACATCTATGTGTATTTTTAACTTAAAGTTAATTATTTAAAACTTTTATACTTTTTAAAATTAATTATATATATAATGATCCATGCTGCCAAGATAAGATAGCACTTTGTGAACGAGAGGAAGAAACAATTTTGTATATATTAGGATGGTTCAGATATTATGCAGAAGCATACGTGCCTTACTTCTTGCCTCTACGAAATAATGTTAAGATTGATTATTTATATACACGTATGTATGTATATCAACATTTTATGTACTTAACATTTTTTAATAAACATATCATGAAAATCCGTTAATCTCGTCGACAGTTCACTTAATTTTTAAATTAAGATTAAGTTTACCGCCAATTTTAGTATCGTCAGTACTCCAGAGTATGCAACAAGAAATACAGCATAATTCACTTCTGGGTCTAATCGATGATTTTAAGTTGTCTACTTCTCTAATATTACAGTAATAGATCCTACTCTTGCACTAAGCTAGAGCTTGATTCGTTAGCGAGGGTCGATATAGAAATTTTCTTTGCTCTGATTGGCTGATGATTCACTGCTGAGACAGGATCCACTGTCGATTAGATACGTAGTAAATGGTGGGGGTATACGAGCCAGCTTAGAGAGTAAAGAATGTTTGCAAAAGTAGATTCCATTAGTGTAAGTAACAAATCGCATAATGCGAGATATCTGTCTTTCCTCAGTTTACGATCTGTCCTAAAACTTCGACGTTTTCCCGTTGATGGCATCACATACCGTTGTAGTTGCTGCCATTATACGTAAACAAATTAAACTTCAATTGAAAATACTTTAATCGGCAATCGTTAATGTATGGTATTTCTTCGGGATTTATGAAATGTAAACAAAATATTTGATCGCAATTTTGCGTGTTATATGCACGCTGAACAGGGTACATTTAAGTACAGCTTATTTGTCGTGACAGCGTAGTAGGGGTCACACATTTCGATTAATTGTTTTGACCGCTCAAGCACGTGTATAGCTACATATTATAATAAAGTATCATTGAAAAATGGCTGCGACTGTTAAGGACGATGGGATGTCTGTGAAAGAAGCAATAAAAGTATTCACGGACACCATATGTTCCTTAAATGAAACCGATCAACAAATCTTTTTGTCATTTATCGCTGATAACTGGAGGCCCGAAGATATAAGAATGCGATCACTGTCACAAAAGTTTATAGGTATACCATATTTCATATTCATAAATACGTGAAGTATAAAATAAATGATATTAAGGAGAATGTATTTTCTAGATGGTTATTCTAATGGCAGTGATGTGCAAGAAGAACGTCTGAGAAATATCAAACAAATTGTTATTGATATCAGAGATAGAGTACCGTTTAATAGCATATTGCCATCAGAAAACATTGTAGCACCAACAGTTGGAGAGGTCTGTTGCCTGATGTTATACAAAATTACAATTGCACGATAGACTTGTGAAGTGTTATCAGATAGAGCAAATGTTATTGGTTCAATAAATCTTTAGAACGCGGATTGTGATGCTATATCAACAAAGCATATTGATGCTTTTCTTTATGACAATAATGAGGTTGACGAACTCATTCAAGAAGGGAAACTGGAAAATCTATATTGTGGAAAATGTGGATCTACAAATGTGAAAACATACAGTAGGAGACCACTAATTAAATTTTCATATTAATAATGTCTTCACTTTATGAGAATAGTATAAGAATTTTGTTTTAGATATCATATCACATTCCATGTCAGTGTCTACAATGGTCTATGTATTCTGTAACATTTTACCATCTTTGGATGGAAAAACTGTTCTTGATATAGGATCTAGACTGGGTGCTGTTCTCTATGGAGTAAATTAAATTATATTGTTTTAATGCTATCATTTTAGTAGTGACAAATTTATGTAATTAACTTGGAAATTAAAATGCATTTTCAGGCACATATATTTTCATCAGCACAAAAGATCATTGGTGTTGAGATGAATAAAGATCTTTGTACATTGCAGTCTGACATCATACAAAAGTATAAAATGAATGACCGCATAGAAATTGTAAATAAAAGGATTGAAGAGTGTCCAGAGATTGTACAAGGTAGCAATGTCATTATCATGAACAATCCATTTGAATTCTATGTTCCAGATTCTGTGCATACAGAGATTTGGAAATTCTTAAAAGCTAATATTCAAAAGGGAACTATTCTCGTCACTAGACCATCTATTGAAACAACTTTCAAGACTTTAAAGACAGGAATATCAGTAAAGAAGTGGTTAAAACCGTTTGAGTTAGACAAAAACGCACAAGACCCACAGGTATTCGGATCTCTAGTACTAGATCCAACTGAGTATTCTGATATTACTTTCTATGAAGTCCTGTAAAACAGATCTTAAGGGAAAATACTTTTCTAAAATAAAAATTTCAGGAAAAGATGGAGATCCTTTAATTCTTCTACCTGTTAGAATAATAACCGTCTACTATTTTTTTTATCGGTTGCAGCAGCGCGTGCAATGAAATTTATAGTGTCTTAAATTTCCATGGTCACTAGCGGAAACCAAGTAATGTGGTCATGGAATCACATGAATCTTAGCTGTTTGCGTGGTATCGTAATTACAAGTTTTGCGTCAATCGTAGGTGTAAACCTTCCCTTCTGGGAGAACTGATTTCAATGCAATCGATCCCCTCCTTTTAGACAGGAACTCGAGTATAGGTGGTCACCGCGGAGTGGTCAAGTTCAAATCTCGAGTTCAGTCAGCCATCAGCTACGATTGACGTACAATCATCGTACACATTGCTTCATCCAGTTACCACGATCGAAAATTAACACTCGTGGTGATTGCGAGCGATAATGAACGTCGAGGACGTCCGGTCGAATTCCTTGAATTTCAAGCACAAGAATCGAATCGTATCGCGTTGTCGACGAGTTGCTTGTTAACATTGAACAATTTGAAAATCAATTCTTTTTCTTTCAAATTTTGGTAATTACTCTTGTACTATAAATTCGATGCTTGCTCCAATTCGTTTTCATGTTATTCGGTCCTGAATAAAATGCAGAATACAACGTCGGGATGGACAGGTAAGAAATGCAACGTGAAATCGGAAACAACCTTTGCTCATTTATTTCGTGCACGTTAGTAACACATTTTTTCTTTTTGTACGAATCTTTCCCGCGCCATTAAAATGACGTCAGAAGCCATTACGCACGCAGTTAGCGTCTTGTAATACTTGCTGGAAAATTCAAATTGCTATTATTCCGAATTACGATCCTATAGAACCATCGGACGAATTAAAAATTGTCTGTAGAATGTCATCCGCCGGATGTTTGGTATAATAGCACAATTTGTTATTACTTATCTGGAACACGAACGAGTCATTAGCCTTGGGCCGACATTGACCCGATTTCGTCACAAATATGAGCCTGGTTACACAGCCTCGTTTAGCCTTCTTCCGTACGAATCATCTTTGAATTCCCAAATAGAAAGGCCAAGAAATCGTTCTAGCTTGTCCATCAAATTTCTCTCCTACTTCCAAATACAAAGCATGCGACCGACATCCGTATCCCTTTCGAATTTACGTGCGTCTGTTTTTGAACAACCTTATCGCTTTTTACGAAATCGTAGACATAATCGGAAAACATTTCAACACAATTATTCCCGCGCATCGAAGTTCCCAGCAATTCTAACGTCTTCGAATCCCCTGAACCGACACGTAACGAAAGCAGATACAAAATTCGAATTGATCCCTTCGGAAAACTTTTTCATGGATCAACTTCCAAACAACCCCCGCTCGAACTACCCGTTGATCATGGGTGGTCACCACTATCTGGTTTGGAAACCTCTGTCGGCGAGATTCGTTGAATTTGCGTAGACAACGTTCTGTTTATGTATTTACGCGTTTCCACTCGTTTCCTGAACGTAAAAATGACAACGGACCTCCCGTTTCGCAATCTTATCTCGCGGCCACCGCAATGTTGCGCCGGGTGCAGCGTGTAACCGGGAACGGTTCCCAGCCGCTGGAAACCGATACGTGGGCGATAGAAAAAGAGAAGCGGCGAAAAAAGAAGAAAAGGCTCGCAATTCCGCTCGTTGCGGTGCACGGTTATTTCGTACAATGAAACAACCGAACGAACGAACGGTCGCAGCACAGATAGGCTCAAGTGGCCAAGGGGCACTTGAACTGACGAGATAATGGACCGTTTGTCGAGAAAGAGAAAGAAGCAACGATACACGAGAGCAGGCAGCGGTACGCGGCCGCTGTAACCGCCGCGCGATCATTCAATCGCACTTTCTTGTTTCTTTGCCTCCGATGACGCACTTGTGACGTCAATTGCAGGAGCAAGGAGCAACCCTGGCATACCTCTTCCATGCATCTTTCCCTCCGCATTTCTTCGACCCGGATACCCGGTCCTTGACTCTTACTCGGACTATCCGATTTGCGAAAAGTCATCTTTTTCTTTCGATCGACCGGGCTTTCGCGAAAACACCAGTTCTTAGTGTTTTCGTTTCGTTGGTAGAACGAAAGGCTCTTGGCGCAACGGAATTACCTACGATGTTATTTTGGGTTATTTCGTAGAAAAGCGTAAATGGTAATGATCATTTCGAAACGGGGTACGGCGAGGTGTGTAATAGTATTATACCGAGATTAGATAAGAGCTCGTAATAACTACGTTGTTACTAGAAAAATTTATGTCCCTTCGTGCGCGTGTGTTACCGTAAAATCACTTCGTCGTTGAACGAAAACTTTTTTGGAGGAGAGGTACTTTGATGTGCACGATGGTATGAAATATGCTTTTTTTGTAATAAGAGCTGTTTTCCGAAAAGTGAGACAATTTTTTTAGTTATCAGTTAAGTAAAGAAGTTTATGATTATGTTATGATTCAGGTATAATTATTTCTGCTATTACATATTTTTTTTTCATAGCGTAACGCGAAAAAGGAAACGAATATGCGCGGTCTGATTAAAAAGAAAAAACGGACAATAATGAACTGGTTTGATTGGTTTTCGTACAAAGATATATATTTGGAATGCTAAATGCTGGTTGCAGTCTCGAGGAATTTTTTTAGAACGTGGTCATTGTAAATGCCTAAAGTGGGACGTAATAGTAAACACACGGGAATCATACCATGCTAGCAAAATAGTGAGGCATGAACTTTCAATACTGTCTTAGAATACGTGCAGTAGATGATTCATTTGTTTTCAGTGATAAATTTAAATTCATTGATCTTCTTACACACATTAATCTAGAATCATAGACACTGTTCGTATACTTCAGTATTTTGTAATACACCATAAACATAAGTTAGTATTGCTAAATTAATTCGAATTTCGATTTCAAATCGTATTTCACCTCATCTCAGCCGGTTCACGTTGTCAATGAGATAAAATCATATTCAAAATATTTTAACGACAAATTGTTTTTCTATCAATTTCTGTACGTGTACCACACATCTTGGGAAATCGGCCTTGAAACAATATCAGTGCGAGAAGGAACTTGATCGAAAAGAGGGTGAACTTCTCGAAGATCGTGAGAATAACGTACGAAGAAGACGAAAGCTATCCGATCCCGAGGAAATATGCTGCGACCGAGAAGAGCAGAATCCGGAGTGCAGACGAGACGGTTGCCGATCGCGAAAGAAATCCTTCAAAATCGCCCCGTATCCGGCCTATGAAACCAGGTCAGATGATCGACGTACGTTTTCCGTCTAGCTCCCGCGTGGTCTACGGAATTCAACATGGCGGCTGGTTGAACCAGCGTCGACGCCGTGGTCGCGATTGGTTTAGGCACGGTGCGCGATGCGTCTCCCGTATTTCAAATCGAACGTCTGGCGACCTAGTGCGGAGAGGACGATGGGAATCCTCTCGTAAACAAGGCCGACGCGATGAGGACGGTTACACGGTGCTGAGACGTCGGCAACAGTCGAAACAGCTGTCGCGAGGCGGACAGGGACCCGAGCGGGAGCAGCCGATCGTCGGCGCGGAGGAATCGTCGTGGAAACGGAACGTCTCGGTCTCGGTCTCGAGCGGCGGCAGTCAGATCTCGCGGAAACGGCGTGTCGGTATCGTGGAGAATCAGTATCAGTACGTCGCCGAAAGCGAGGGTGGTTCATCGGTATGCGAGCTGGTGCACGGCCTCGAGCGGCTGTTCGGTGATCGTGAAGCCGGCGAGGAGGCCGGCCGCGCGATGAGGTCGAAGAAGCAACAGGTCCACGAACAAGAGTCACCGATCGTCGATCCGATCGAGGCGAACGAGACCTACGACGAGTTCGACACAATCAGAATGCCGGTGGTCAGGTCGCTCAGTAAGAGCCCGCAAAGCGACGAGGGGATCGAGGCCGATCCTGAACGGAGGAGGGGATCCGTCGCCCGATGCTGGAGCCTCGATTCCGCCGCGGCCAGCGACGAGGACCTAGCCTCGTTGACCACCACGCACCAGCTCAAACGACACAAACTACGGGTCACTAGATGCTGCAGCTCCGACAGCGCGGTCTTGAGCGACGAGGATCAAATCAAAGGTGAGGGGGATGCAATATATGTGTAATATGTGCAGTGTGGATCGTGTGATGCCGTGACACCAGTTGCTCTTGCCGCTTGCGGTGCGAGAGGGGGCACGTCCGTTCAAAACACGTTCCCCTGACCCACGCGCTTTGCGCACACTGACGTCATCGTTCCGCGTGTTCTTCATATTCCCTTTTTTCTTAGTGACACTTTTGAATTTACACCGTGATCATGTAAGTCGATTTTTATTTTGCAATATTTTCGTTGATCCTTTCTCTGTTCATTGAAGCTATTCATTTTAGCAGAATTTTAATTCTGTAATTGGAAGTTCATATTAATGGATATATTTTGCTGTGAAATACATTAAGTTCTTACTTTAGCTACTGGAAGTCTATTAATAGGTATTTCGTACTAAATAATACACTTTGTAGGGTGGGACAGCACAAATGCAGTCGAGGGAAACGAAGTTGAGCAAAATGAAGGGAGGCCCAGGTATTGGAGAACGCCGAGTGTTGTTGTCAGTGATTACTCAGATTACTCTTATTTTGACGAAAAACTGGAAAGAAATGACCTAGAGCTTGAGAAATATGAAGGAACCAGTGGCACACCTAGTCAAGCGAGCAGCTGTTCCTGCCTAGACTGCGATGAGATTCGAGAATCCTTGGACAATCAATTCCTGAATGTTTGTCGCAGTAGAAGACATTCAGATTCCTGTTGTCTGTGTATTGATTCTATGAATGCTACTGCTACAAGGTACCTGCACGAGAGTTCTGTTTGATAATACATTACTTCTGCTGTTCATAATGTTGAAACATTTTATCTAGGAATTACAATGAACCTGGAAACAGACGGAACTCCTGTTTAGATTCAACAAACTCCTATTATTCGAAGCTGGATTCTCAACTGCTACAATATACTCAAGAAAACTCTCAAGAACTGCAGGAAAAGGCAAAGGTCGAGTTCTTGGATATTCCTCCTTCAAGAAAGATCTCTGATTGCTCGACGACATCCAGTCTCAGCGGTGACGAGTCCGACGTGACCGATCAGCCGCCATCGAAGCCCAGAGTAAGTTTGAAACCACCGTTATCGCTTTTTTTCGTTCAGATAAGAAAGGAAGGATAGAAAAAGAATCCGAAAGGATTGGTTTCTCAGTTCTCTGAAAGTTCTCAGAAACCCGTCTCGTCGGATAGTTCTTATTGTATCTTGTATCGTAACGATGAGTCCGGAACTGTTTCAAGGGGAAAGATTCCGTGAACGAAAGGAGCGGAGGCGAAGATAAATAAAATTACCATAAATTCATTGAACAGCTCGGTGTCTGTCCTGTTCTGACATATTTCCATTGCAGGTGTATAAATATTTCAATGTTACACCGAAGGAAAAAGCTATGTTTAGCACGACACCACCACCGCACGCTCGTTAGCCGTGCGGCGAACACGCGGCTAATTTATCTTACGCAACGTCACGCTTGTGCTCCAGTTCGTGAACAAACGAACCGTTCATACGACGAATACGGAATTCGCGTTGGTATTTAGGGACGCTTAATGAAAACGGGAACGTGACTGTGCGAGGCTCAGCTTTATCTATGTTTCGTACGCAAGCGCTCTTATTCTCTATCTCTATCTGTATATCCACGTTTGGAGGCTTATTTTTATCACAGAATTATTCTTGAACGTTTCAGTAAGCGAAAGAAATTGATATCGGCACGGAATGGTATTTGAAAAATTTCCTAGAAAAAGATACAGACTGTTGAAGAAGACACGCGTCGCTTTTTTTTGGAACACGAGTCTCGCAACAATGCAGCGAACGTCGGAATTCTGTTATGCATGCCCGTTCTTTGTACGTAGCATGCCTGGCCCTGTCTCTGCATACTCGTTTTCCATACGGATGGATCAACGTGTTTACAAACCCGTCGCGCACGTGCACGATCGCTTTGTGCATTCTTTGCGTGGGTTACAGTGACGCGCACTGAGCGCTGCAGCCGATGTTGTTCTTCCTCGTCTCAGCAGCCTCTCGCACCCGCCGCTCTCCGAGATCCCATAAATTCATCTCTCTTTGATCCGCGTGGAGGATTGGTAAAGAGTTTCGGGGAATTTCACGGTATTGGAAATGCGAGACCGGAACCGCATTCAGTAGTTTAATTTATCTAGCAGACCGAATGTGCGACTTTTGTATAGGCTGTGCCTCTGACGTAGCCCGACTATCACCTGGCAAGAACCACCACCACTCATAAACACCGTTGTGAATTCCACAATTGCTTGACGTCACTAGTTGCGCCTTTCCTCTCCACGAGCGTGGAATTGAGCTTGGGAACCGGATTCTCGGCGATAGCGGTCAAGCGAGGCCGGGTACAATTTGATGCTAGTTCTGGGCTCAATTCCGACTGGCAAACTTTGTAGCACGTTAATTGAATAGTTTTTTCAATGGTACCTTTAAAATTTTATTGCAGGACGTGAAACAAATGAGATCAATGCCAATTCGCGCGACCTTGGCCGAATCGAAGCATCACCATGCTACGTTGGCTAACCACGTTGTTTAAATTATTCATACGGGAATAATGCATTTCTAAGTCCATTCTTCGTTATAGTCAATCCCTTGCTATCCATCTAGTTTCAATAATTTGTGGGAAATACGTGACTCACCTAATGAAACAACAACTTCTGCGGTATCCGATTCTTGTTCAACCATTTATTATTTGATTGAAAATTTCATACAAAAGTTGTACAGTAGCAAGAGGACTTCGTGATGTACTAATTAGATCTTTGTTATCTTGCATTTTTTATAAAACCATCTGAGACATTTTGATTGTTCTTTAAATCTTCTTGTAGTTAACTATCAGAATCGACTCTATAAAGAGGCAATATAACAAAAGTAGTAAAACCAGTTGCTAAATTTTAAACTCCATCCGAGATACTACAACTTTTGTCTGCAACACTTTATTATAATAAACAGTCGAATAGAATAGTTTGAGGTGGCTCCTGCAGGATGTGTCCGTTCATCAATGTTTCCACTATGTCACTGATTATAAGACCAGTCGTTTCCAGAGCTGGCCCGCATAGATAGAATAGGTCTACAGGCTTTTACTTTCAAATGCTCCATTATCCCGCCCCGTTCAAGGAGCCAGAAAGTTCAAGCTCGAGGCATCTCCAGTCTAGTCGAGGTAGTCGATGTGGTAACAGTGAGCCAGTGGAGGACCGGTGACGGCGGTGTGCAGTCTCTCGGCAGTGTCTCCGTTCGCGACACCGTATACCATAGGATTCGGTCAGTCTGCGTCAGCTGGTCTCCTCGTACATACAAATCTCTATATCATACTCGCTCCGCAACTTACAAATTTCAACTGTTTATCAACATGGCCAGAAAAATCGTTGATACCTCTTCTGGAACAGTTCGCTGCATCTTCGACGATACTTGTTACTTCGATCATATTCTTGAAGATCTGTGTTCCGATCGACTTACCAATAAACGCATCCTTCGAGGATTACGGCAGGCATCGATTAGGAGCTCGTGGAACCCATATATGTATAGGATCGAAACGCGATGCGACGTATCATTAATCCCGATGACTCCACACCGCGTCGGGAAAAAATAGAATACCAGCGAAACTGGAGGAGGAAGGCGAACTTGATTTAAATAAAGCGCGGCGAATTGGCCTCTGTTTATCGTGCGGTGGATTTGGTCAGGAAGAGTGTATTTTCGTTCCGTTATCAGCGGGAGTCAATCACTTAGCCGACTTAGTTTTTGTAGGATAGGATTGTTGCTCTGAAATTCTAAACCTTGACCGTGCGCCGCGGTCTCGAGTCAAATCCACGTGGTAAGCATAGTAGGCATCATGATAAACCGAAGAACTGTTCGGAACAGGTGTTTAGCGATAATCGGTTAGGTTCTTGGGATCAGTGACGCGCAGTTGCGACTCGTCAGCGACTGCCATCTGATAAGCAACGCGCAACGATTTCCACGAAGGGGTCTCGTCGCGTGTTCGCCGCCGGCCGGGCACTTATCAACAAATATTGCCAGGTGATAATGTGCACCGCGGAGGCGACGACAATTTCGCGGTCGGCTAGTTTCCGCGGCGATCTGCTCCTGATGACTGCGTCTCCGGCAAGAGGAAAGTTGGAGGACGCAGAAGATGAAGCGTGGAAAGCAGCGGCCCGTCGGCCTACTTAGGATCGACCATCTGGACGAGATCCTCGACGGAAATATCGCTTGCGACGCGTTGCTCTGCAAGGTATTTCGAGATTTTCACGATACCATTTCGGTGCAGGATGTCGGATGATCTCCCCCGATCATTTTCTTCCGGCCAAATGTTTTAGGAGCTTAGGAGAATTGCACGCTAGGTGCTTCTAATCTTTAAATCATCGCTTATCTTGTTTTCGAAGATGATCGCACACGTTTCGCGGAGTGCCCTCAAGAGATTTTGATACCAGTAGACGTTCATCTAACCTTAGATGATCGTTTATCTTGTTTTGCCCGCTGTTTTCGAAGGTTCCGTAATAAAAACCAGGCTCTAAACGATTCATCATCTTTTCCTGCACGATGTCTTCGAAGGTTCTTTTAGTAACGATCCTCACGTTCAGTGGGAACATTCTTCTCCAAAGTTCAATGGCGCTTCTACGATAAGCGTGGCAAAAATTCTGAATTCGTGAATATCCTTCGAGGAAATTACACATTCGTAGTTAGCAGCGAAGGATAAACGTTTCGAAGGTCAGGAACGAGCAATCGAGGTAGTAGTAGATTTTAGAAAAATCATTGTCGAAGAGTTTTTCATTCAACGTTCGAACGGACTCTGTTTGCAAGGTGTTCTTTGTTTCGATCGCGGAACAATGACGCTGCGACGTTCGCGATTGAAACGTTCAGACAATTGTAGGCCGCAGATTTTCTAAGCGTACGCTGACCGAGTGTCTATCGATCGAACCACGCGTTCCATACTCCGCGACATAGAAAATTCGCGTTGCACACGGGATGACACGTACGCGTTATGAATAAAACATCGTGCGGCGTGACCGAAAATAATATCGCGGACGTGGGTCGTCGGAAATCCCAGCGTGTCGATTTGTTTTCTAATCGCGAGAAGCCGTTTGACTCGTACCTCATCGAAAGTAAAAGCGATGGTCCGTTTAACCCGAAAAAGTAAGGAGAATAATTCACGAGTTTCGATTTTTCTCAAGACAGTCTGGAATCTGTTGGCGTTTCGAAGAAAGATTAATTTTCGTTCTCAGAATCAGGTTCGTCACGCGAGTAAAATACATACTGTTTTATCCAACGTGTTATTGTTGACAACAATAAATAATAGATATCTTTGGACGGAGAATGATTAGCAACAACACCGATAAGCAATGTCGTTGAATCTTATCACCTTATCCTGCGTTACATGACAAAAACAAAAGCTTCATATTGCTTCTGAATAAGGCGGCACTCCTGTTGTATTTAATAGCTCCACTCGATGTAATCGCCTCCCGCAAGTCCCATAGTGTTTATGAAAGTTCCACGGTGTTCCATCGAGCTTTTCGGTAGCAATAGCATAGAGAAAATTCTCGTTTCCATCTTAATTCGTTGTGTAACTCTTTCACATTGTTTTAATTTTGTTTACCTTGGGATCCATTCACAATGAAATAGTCGCCCAGTTAAATAGTCAAGCACGCCATACCTTATAATTGGACACCTCATTTTTTATTCACCGCAGCGAACTTTTTTCCTTGCTTGTTAAATTACCCCATTCGAATTGCACTTTGGCGATCTTCGAGTCAGTCGGAGTTGCGGCGCGGCTCAAAGACAGTCTCGGCTAGAACGTGACCGCTAAAAGGCAGCCAGCTTCCTTTCACGGCAGACCAAGTTCCAAGCGTTTCTTATCGGGCTGGTAACACCCATATTTAGCAGATTGTGTACCAAGTTTTCATCCGTGCGAGTCCAGGACATCTCGACCGCTTTTTTTTGAATACTGAATAATCGCTAAGAAATAATAATTAATAGCTCACTTTATGAATCCAAGGGTTGAAAACCATGGTAGATGATGTACTCAGGGATGTTTGGTCGGCTCCCATAATCATATTTCTAATTCTTGATCGTTCGATATCTTGCAATACCGCGTTATTGATCGGCCGAATCGCTGATAACAATGATCCCATTCGCCCTGATAACGATTCCTGCTCTTCGTTTCTCCGTTAGTTACGAGTCCGTGATTCTCCGCGATATTAATGGTTATTGTCCGGTCGCCACGACAGAAATCATAAATCGTCGCGCGTAGATCATCGACGAAGGTTTAGTGAAAGTCCTCCGGCATAGGTGATCCGTTTGTTGTGACAGTGGTTTAAACGATCGCCTACGGTTACTCAAACAGTTTGATTAATACGGATTCTGCGTGCCTGTGCTGATTCGAGAAGCGTTAGGTCGAATCATAAATAGCATCCGTCTTTTTATGAGACATTTATTTTGTTTTCTTCTTATACATTTTGTTTTCTTCTTATACATTTTGTTTTCTTCTTATTTATTTTGTTTTCTTCTTATTTATTTTCTATTTTCTTTTTAGTTTCATTCATTTAGAATCCATAGCTATTTAGCGAGCGCAAAAATTCGTTTGGCCGGTGACTAAGAATGGCTAGATACGAATAACAGGTTTTACCTAGATGCAAAGGAAGTTACTCATGACTCGACCTAACAGATTTCGAGAGTCTCACCGCCGAGCGCGACGTACGAGACCGCGGAAAATTTTCTGCGAGGTGCGAGACAAAGAGCTTGTGGAGGATGATCATCGGCGCGGTAGGCGAATGGATTACGTCAATCGGAGGATCAGATACTGGTTCATTATGCAAGCAGAGACGTAATCGAACACCTTTTGTCTCTGCGCCGCGGCGCTGGAACCGCAGATTTATGCTGGAAAAAAATCTCGCTACGTTGCTTCCTATCGGTGACGTCTCCGCCAGGAAACACTTATGACGATTAGAGATCTCTCGCGGCTCGGTTAACGCCGACTTCGCCTGGCAATTTTTCTTCGAATCTGCAAAGTTCCTCCGTGTGAATTATTTCTTATTCGATAATTTGTATAATCGTCCGCAATCTAGCGATTAGATTACATGTTGTTCGCGCACCTTTTGAAACGCAATGTCATTTGTCGAACTGGACTACATGACTTGAATTTTTTGCAGATGATAGTGAAATTAGCCAACTAAATCTTTCAACGACTGCAAGCTTTTGATCTATAGGCTCGAATAAAAAAAAGTTAAAAACCAAAAGCTTACATTTTTGTCATTTCAAGTAATGCCAAAATTGAAAAAAAAAAACATTTCAGTCATTGTTTAGTAAATTAGTCTCTCTACCATGTAAGAAGAATTAAAGTCATTTAGCCTGGTTTGAAAAAAGTTATTGCGTTTCAAAAGGTGTACGAATACTTTTGTAAGCCACTCTAGTTCTGACATTCGTTCCTTTATCCCCAATAAGTGCTCAGACCGTTCGACACCCCACAAAGAAGGGTGTAAATCACGGGCATAGTGCGAGGTCAACAGACCTCGGTAATCCTAAACCAAACTGCCAGTGCTCGGCCGGCTCTAGCGAAGCAACCGTCCTCCCATGGGTACTTAGGTACGATTACCACCTGCGGCATCAGCCTATCAGGTGCGCGCGACCGCGACAGTTCACAGAACAGCGAGATCTGGCTGTCGGGCGGCATATAGGTGATACACGCGATAGATGATCGAGTAATACGCGGCCGGCTGGTGAACAGGAAGCACTCAATTCGGGTCAGTAGAGGAAAAGCGTGCAGCCGGACCCTGCTCGCCGCTTTATCCCGGTCTCTCCGTATCCTCGCGAGTCTCTCCTGCCTCCCAAGGACACGACGCGGAACCAAATCGCGAACCGTGCCTGCTAGTCCCTTACGCGCGATCTATTCCGTCGGTCGCGATACAGATCTCGAAGCAAGGCGGAGCTCGTATATTTTCAGCGAAAACAAAGCGAAAGGAGTAGTATAGCGTGGCTATTAGATTAACTCGAAGGTTACAGTTTTCGCAGTTCCCTCTAGCTGCTGTCAATTGACCGCCGAGCGAATTACCCGAGTACTCTCCGGGAACGCTACCAAGTCCGCAGAAATTGATCCCGCCGCGTGTAGTGTCACGGCCGTTACACATTTTTTTCGCTACGACACACGACGATGAATTCGATGCGGGTGTTAGTGTTTCGAAGAACGTTCGTGGAAGAGTTGAGACGCGTAGTGTACGTTTGAAATGTCGCAGTTCGACGGCTGGATCGTTCAGAGGAGCGTCGTGCGGCCGATCGTTCCGGAAAATCATCCTGGAGGATCGACCAACTGAATTCTAGAATCCTTGGGATTCCCCTTGGTCCGTCGAGGAAAACGGAGAACTGTTCAGCCAACTCCCAGTATCGTTGACCCTTTAAACCAATCGTCGAGTCCTTGATAACGAACGATGAAAGATTGATTGCCAGGAGAAGACTCGAAGCGCAAAGGATTCTGGATGCAGGAAGATTGAACTGAACAACTTCTTAGATCAGTTGCTCGGCGACAAATCCTTGGTTGTAAATGCTGCTGGATCGGCGAGAGAAGGTTAAAAGAAATCTAAATAAAAGGAAGATCAATTTAGTAGTTGCGGAGATTACTCTCTGGACTTCTCATCGTTGATTCCTCGATGGCAATTGTTAGGTAATCGAGAGAAGAATCGATGGTCAGGGAAGTCTGCGAGAGAGAAAGTTGAAATGAGAAATAGTATCTGTTAGGACTTATTTCTATCGTCGAGCTAGTCGTCGGTAGCAACATAAGAGAGAGAGATAAAGTTTGAGAAAGTCTAGAGGAAAAAATAGCTGTAGAGCATTCTGGTCTTCCTTGAAATTTGTCCAGCGCTAAATTGTCAAGAAAACGAATCTTGGGATATTTAAAGGACCCAGCATCCATGGACCGAAAAATGGAGCAAGAGAAGAGACTCGGCAACTCTCATCCATCGTCGCCGACGCTCTCGACACCTCCGACGTTAAATCTAATGGAGCAGATCCTGCTGGCGAAGATCGAGAAGCAGAGTTTGCGAGAGGACGAGAACAACGAGGAAGATCGGAGAAGTGGAGCATTGCCGAGGAGGAGCCTTTTCCTAAGGAGAGCCGACTCGATGGACAGTCAAACCAGTGCCAGCACCTATAATTCTTTGCTCTCCAACGATTCCGCGTCGAGTAGGAATTTCTACTGCAAATGCGACGACTGTTTACTGGGCATCGTCGACAAGCATCAGCGCAGCCCGCCGCAGGTTGGACAGAAAAAGGTAACTTAACAAAGATCGGAAGGTTGAAATGCTTTTCGTAGTCGTCGTGCGTCGACGTCCGTGGACCTGTTCTCGGCGGTTCCTCGTTCTCGGGCGGTTGATCAATGAAATCAATCAACCGGCTGTTCTAACGTCCTTTTGTCAGGTTGTTTAACAAGAACATTGTGTGCTCGCGACAGCCGGTCAGTCGATCGGCGAAAAACAAAGGCACTAAAATGATTTCGAAATCGTCGGCCGAGCCATCGATACGTTTCACTTTCATTCGGTATGCCGCTGGTCAGCCGGCGTAATGAATGCAGAGACGTCGACAGCTCGATGATCGATTAGAAACTTATTATCGGTCTGTTGCGCAAGCCGGGAGGCAAAGGCCTAAATTCTTCGAGGTTTCCTCGCGGCTGCTTTTTTAAATCGGCATTCGGAAGGTTTATGCAACTTGGCCGTCCGCGAGAAAAGCCGCGTCGGTCAATTAGCGGCCGTGTTTCCTTCTCGTTTCGATCCCATTGGCTAATCGGCCGGCGCGGACCAATTAGTTCTCTCGACCGCTCTAGTTTCCTTCGGCCGAGGAATGCCGATCTGCCTTCGGGAATTTCCTGTCGCTTTCAACGCGAGAAACTGGCCTAAACGTTCGCAAGATCCGCGAACTTCTGTTTCCACGATGGACACGGTTTATAGTATTTTTTCAGCTATTATGGTCTTCCCACGAGCGTTTACATGCTCGCAGACTTTTTGGACAGGCGTTTACCCAGGAAGCATGCCGTCATCTTATAACAAATCGGAGAAGACGATCGTCGTACCCTAGAAAATAAGAATTGGCATTTTTAGAAGATTTTATAAAACCTCCTGGAATTAATAATCTACGAGCCTAACACTAAACATACCAAGCGTTAAAAATGACCAACGTGTGTTACTCTGTAATACTTGGATTAAGAAATCTATAGAATCATTTCCTATGTACGAGTCTTTATAATTTCAATAATTCTAAGAGATACAAAATGTGAAATGGCTCATTTTAATCGACTTGGTAGGTTTAGTGATAAATAGGATCACCGCGAAGCACGAAGAGTTCCGCTGGATGTTCGCAAGAAGAACCCAGATCAATTGAAAGTATGAATACAATCGAACATGATCGCGGTCAACAGAATTTCCTGCGGATCTTAATGCAAATTCACATTACCAAGGCCACGTTGCTGAAAACTGGAGCCATATGAAAGCTGATCACCTTAACGAACAACTTTGTTGACACTGGAACTACTACAGTCCATGATTTCACATTTTTCCGTGAACACTACGCACCGAGGTAATGCCAGCAATCACTGTCGTTACTGGTTAGTTCCAACGTTGAAAAATCTGTTTTCTCTCGATTCCGCACGACAAAATTTGCTATAAATGTATAAGGGACCAACCTTGCAGTCGCCGGGGCATAAATCTCCGAACAGAGAGCAAATAAAGATGCGGGATTCTCGCACGCGAGTCATCGTAAAGAGGCCGGAATCATTCGATTTTGAGGTGACCGAGCCACGGCGCATATTTATCGAATATTTTGTTGGCCTGATGGCATCTGGGTCAAGGGTTTTCGCCTTGATCGGTCCGCGAGCTCTCCCCGTTTCTCGTCCCTTTTGCCGTCCCGCTCGCGGATTCCCTCGTCGATTCGACAAGAAACGACCGGCGGCCAGCTATTAATCGCGAAACAACATCGAATTCGTATGCAACGGTAAAAACAAAAAGGACACTTAACCCCGATAGTCTCGGCTTTACGAGCACCATCGGCTCCCCGTAAACCTCGACGACATGCGACGTAGAGACTCTTTCTGCGAGACGGCATTGCCGATATCGTATGGCCATCGACTCTAACGATCTCAACAGGAGGAGCATTTACAAACGTTCAAGTGGATCTTTGCTCTATCGAGATATCACAGAAAATGGTAAATATAGCAGTATTGTATCTCCAAAAACTGTAAAAGACCTTCGTAGCTTTAAATAAGTTGAGAAGCTTATTGAAGTTTAAATAAATTATGGATCACGTTTTACGAATATTTGCTTGTTACTACAACGAATGAAATAGATAAAGCTATGGAACAGCTTACGAACAAGTATGATGTACGAATAATTTCTACCTAAAATGCCGATTCGCTGTGTGTTGATCCCACGCGAGATGGTATCGCGAGTCACTATCGTCGTGCGCGTGAAAATTGAATAATTAAACGGCCGGCTTAAAGTCATTTGCGCTCGTTTTATTAATCACGTGCGGCTTGTAAAAGGCGGCGACAGCCGTGCGGGGGCTGGTGGTAAAGACAGAGAGAGAGTGAGAAAGAGGAAGAGAGAGACGAAAAACTGCGAAATGACCGTGAATACACGCGCGTATCGCGTTGTCGGCGCAGCTTTTACGAGCGACCGGCCGAATGAGGATTGACATCAGGGACGGACAGCCGTTGTACGCGTGCTGCACCAGATGCCGGAGATGTTGTTTGATTTTTACAACGGCCGAGAATCGCGTAAAGATCTCCCGCTATTTAGAAACGAGAGTCGCGCGTCGCCTCCGATTAAATTAATGACCATCGGCGCTGACAATCCGCTGCCGGGGCTTGTTAACACTTTTCCCAGATTGCTTGCGGCGCGATCTCCACGATCCTTGCATTGCTGTCTGATCCTTTATCTGTTACTCCTTCTCTTAATATTTATGATACCTAATGAACGACGATCTGAAAAATATGTATACAACTGTTAGGAATTTTCTTCTGAGAAAATTAGCGGGTTTCTCGTTTCACGTAAATGCCGTAGTTAAAAGTACGTACGTTGTAGATATTTTAGATATTTTCTGGTAACAAAATCTTAGAAAATACGCGAATAACAATCTCTCCCTCTCAGAGGTCGTTTCTTCTGAATTACAAGATAAGGATAATTTTTCGGCAATTGGTCAACGGATATTAAAAACTTATGAAGTACTTGTCAACGCAAGGCTTCTTACCTGTTACTAAATCACCGAATGGTTCTTTGAAAGATCGATATTTGATAAAATGGTAGTCGTTTAACGCACCTATTAAACGCCTCTTAAACGTCTCGTTCGCACAGCCAGTAGTGAATTGCGTTTCCATCCTGATTGCAAAGAATCCTTGTCATGCCAATTACTATGGCTCTCTTAAACTCGCCGACGATCATGTTCCGCGCACCTGTAAAATCGTTCTCCATATTAGTCGTATCCAATAATTGAATCGCCTTTTGGAGTTCGCGATCGCTTCCCCCGGGGGGGCTGAATACCTTGTTCATGTGACGGTACAATCTTCTAGGCGACCTTTTACTCGCAGCAGCACGGACATTCTGGAATCCGAACGGACGAACGTGCATTGAAAAGTTCAGGAGCGATCCGGCCACTCGCTACCGCCTGGACATAGGCACACAACGTTAGCAAGCTCGGAGACTGTTTGCAGAGAAATTCATGCGTCCGAAGACGGCAAATGTTTTGCTCAAACAAACGCTCTCGCAGTGATCACAACGGAAAATCACAATGAAATTGAGCAGACAGGCAACACGAGCTGAATTTCTGTATACTGTATAATTTGTATTCGTTATCCTCTATTTCATATTCGAGATGTAAAAGATTATTTCACAAATTAACTCTTTGCGGTCCAAATTGTTCCCCTCTTTTTGTTTGCTGAAACATTCTCATACGTGACTTTGCAAACTATTTCGTAAAGTTCGAAAACCTTTCCAATTTTCGCATTAGTGTTAATCAGCAATATAACAATTAGCACAGAAGTCTGGCTCGATACAAGACCGCAAAAGGTTTAACTATCTAACGGGATAATTCACAGTAATACGGAAGATTGATTGTTGTTCGATCACTGTAGCTTGTTTGTGACCTATTCATGAATCGCACGATTGCAAAATAAATTTTTCCAACGCATCCTAGCTCGTTTTTATCGAAAGGCATGCATAATGAGCCTGGTACGGGTTAAAAGTGCCGGGTCACTGGCCTACGCGTCGCTTTTTTTTTCTCGAACATAATTCATGGCAATTGCGATCTCGCGTTTAACATAATACAAGCTGCAATTTATGTATCTGGCAGCAAAAATCGGTGACGCAAAGTTCATAGTACGAACGGAACCAATTACCATAGTTTTTTGCAATGCAATTTCACCATCTTTTGTTCTTCCGTCATCGTCCGTCCGCTTTCCATACATATATTCTTTTCACATATCTTCGGACTTCGATAAGCACTTAAGCATTGACGATAAGAATAAATAACAATTTCCGCGTCGGTTAGCCATCGGTGACGTTCGCTAGCAGCGTGTTTCGTCCGCTCCTGATAACTCTGGCTAATGACGACCGCGAGCGCTTGGTTAATTAGTTGATGACGCATAACGATCGCCGAGTCGTCGTCTCGGCTCGGCTCGGCTTGGCTCGGTGAATTTGCGATCCGTGCGAATGGAAGCCATCTGAACGTAATAATTATCCGGTCTATTAGTGTTGGTTCTCTTTAAAACAGGACCATACTTTCGGAGGGCAATTGCAATTTTCCGAAAAGTGACCGGCGATTGTGAAGAACCGTGTGGAATTGCTTGTCCCGGCCGTGTACACGGAAGCAGCATGATCGTGCTACGATAAACATTCTCCACGGAAACCGATTCTGTTGCTCCTGTAATAAAATTATTTGATGGATGAGCATAGTTCATTTGATGGTAAAAGAAGGGAAGCTTAAAAGAAAGCAGATTGCGAGAAGATGATTATAAGTAATTAAACATTAGATTCCTTATCATTGTATCAAAAAATATATCGCAGTCGTAAAAGTGCGAAAGATCGCTCTCGTTAAATGAGATTCAACTCTTCTGCACTACTTTATCGTCTTCGACGAGACCATGCCCATATGTCCTTAACATATCATTCTCTAACTCGAACCATAATCAGTGTTTACCTTATCCTTGAACTGACTCGGCAACTTCTAGACGACTGTGCGTCCAGAATGATTCTGCAAATATCGAGAGGACAGTGACGAAAATAAACGATCGAGATCGTCGCAGGCAATTTAAAAGAGATGCTGGAACCTCGCGCTGCGGAGAACTCTCAGTAGTTGCGACGCAACCGGAAGTCCTGGAGCCGACGAGTGGATACTAGAGATAGTACAGCTATCGAGATTCCCTTCTGGAATTTTCGCCAGTGATTCCCATCGTCGATTTCCACCGCTCTCTCTAGCTTAAACAGGGGAGAGAATGCACGTGAACTCCGCGCGAGGATCACGTTGATCCTCTCGAGCGACGTTTCCGCACGCGACCGAGCGTAAACTACGAAGCGGGTCCTTGTCGCGCGAGGGTCTGCCCCGATCACGTTGACGTAAACCATTTAAATGGAAATAAATGCGGTATACCGTCGACGCGTGAGCGTCACGAATTATGTAACGAGCGTCCGAGAGGCCAAAACACCAGTTATTTGGAATGTGCACCGATAAACAGCCGAGCCAGTCCAACGGCCGGTGTTGATCCAGCGATCGTGGCACCGAGCAAGACCCGCTAAGGATACTGATTAGTTTAGCATCGAGATACTGCTCCGGCGACCAATTATCCACTGGTTTGTTATCCGGTTACTCTCCGAACCTCGGAGCTGTTTGTTACCTGAAAAAGTGTTAGCTTTAGAAGATCCGTCGAGAGATAATAGGATACGTGTATATACATACCGTTGATGAGATTGTACTGCTTAGAACAGTTCCTGCATTGGTGCTAACGTTATGTTGCATTAATGTATCGTGTTAATATAAGACAGAATCGCAAGTAGTGCAAAAGGAAACGAATATTAACAGCGATCATTATCAGTCACGGTAATCTTGCAAGCTAATTAATTGGACTGTATCATGGAACCCTCTCATTTGTATATTTATCGATCGATGTATTTAAATTCAAACGTTATGTAGATAGCAATAAAAACAGGTGACGAAAGTTGCACAAATAATACAGTAAAAAGTGGATTCGTCTATCGGGTTGAGTATATTATATGTCCATAAACATTCGTTGATCCAGAGAGTAAGCGAGTCTCCAAACTATCGTCTGCATTAATTGCCCCGTCGGTACCATTTGGAGAATTCGAGTGGGGCACAGTGACGGTGCATCGACTGACGATATTTTACAATTTCTCTTACGGAACCAGCGAACTAGCAAGTCACTTTTCGATACTCGTCGATGCAGGATGATTAGCGTAAAAAGAAGTTACCAAATATCGTCAGACTGTCTTGAAATTCATTTGCTGACCAAACTAAAAATTATCGAGCTACTGAGGAACTGAGAGGAACATAAAATTACGGATAATCAAGCACAAAGAATAAGAAACCCGCTTGAGAAAGAAAACTAAAAATTATCGAGCTACTGAGGAACTGAGAGGAACATAAAATTACGGATAATCAAGCACAAAGAATAAGAAACCCGCTTGTTGACGAAATAAACTAGCAACGAAACGAATGAAGTAAAGCAATGTGAAAATGCGAGGCGAAGTTGGAACAGCGGGAGCTTGATTGTTCCGAAGATAAAGAGTGTACCGGAGGATCGAACAAGGGGGATGGAGGGGCGCGGTATCGACACTGTCTTGGAACTATAGACGACTCGTAGAAGACACCTGGAGGAGGTTCGAAGTTGCAGAGCCGATGGAATTTTGCGTAATGCGAGTCCGTTCGTGTGTCGCCTCGCCGAATAAAAAGTAGCACACGCGGCTCGCTTTCCACGATCGGACCCCGGGCCCGGAGTGAACACGCGACGTGGGTGGACACGTCCAGTCGAGTCAGGTGTCTCGATTCAGTCGCATCTCGTGATTACAACGATTACAAGGCTGGCTGCTGGCCGGCGACAGCGGGAGGATTGGAAAATGAATGAATCGCCGGTCGCGAAGTCGAGATTCGAGATTGGCTGAACAAGAAGCAGCCGATAGCCGCAGATAAGGAGGTGACCCGACACGGTCGTTCTTTTTCGTAGAGATTATCGGCCGTGGATCACGCAGTGACGATCCAGCAACCGCCGGAAATAGATCTACGAACGATCGCAACGTGGTCCCCAGACGATGACGACGACGACGACAGAAGAACGTGAAAGTTTCCCGTTGCACGTTTGTTTCCGCAGACGCTGAGTTTGAGCTGACTCCTCGGTATTCGGACAGAACTCATCGGCAAAAGTGAAACGCGGCCACCTGTCCGGTAAGGTCTTCACGGTACCTGTTTTGCTGAGAATGCGTCTGGAGACGCACAATTCTGTGGACGATAGACCAAAAGTGTAGGCTGCTTGTGATCATTGAAAGTGTTGCTTTACAGCTGGAGCGGCTGTTGTCTTGGATCAATTTACCATTTGTTGGTATGCTATCCTCTCACTGAACTTTCACAGAACTCTGGAAAAAGAATTGGAGTGTGTAAATAGTTCGGTTAGAAAAAAAAAGATTGTTCGATAAAGGTTCAAAATACTATATTCTCTGGAATCTTAAGTTCCTCGAATTCTCTTCAAATACCGTGGCGGGATTCTACAAAACGAATCGAAGATACGAACGCTTCTATAGAACCCTAGAAAAAAAGGATTATCAGAGGATCAAGAGAAACCTCGACGATCCATCAGTCGGCAAATCGTCGAGATCAAAGATGCAGATCGAGAGAATCACAGTGCCGAAGATAGTAGTGTGCTCGAAATCGATATTAGAGGATTGCGTGGACGCGGATGATTGCGAGAAACTGCCGTTGGGCTTGCGGAAGATGATCAGATCACGGAACAAGAGGATGTCCAGGCGGTTCTCGGCGTCGATCGTAGATCGTCGTTCTCCGTCCTCCTCTAGAAGTCCTTCGCCATCGTTCCTACGAACTCAGCCACAAGAGCAGGAGCAACGATTGAAGAAGAAAACTAACGAAGACGACGACAACACGGATGACAAGGTTGTATCGGACAAGGAAAGAAGTTACCTGAACTCGAAAACTGAGTCTGACAGCAAGGAATCTGCTTTGGAAAGATTGCAGAATGGTTGTCCGAGCGGCGAAGGTCGGAAGGGGATTGAATCCTGCCCGAAAGTGGTTGTGGATAGTGTTGTGTCGGAAAACGAGATCGGACGCTGCAAAAACAGACACAAGTGTGATAAATGTGCTAGGGGACAGAGTCGCAAAGACGAGTCTTGCTTGAATAAAAGCTCAGGCTATCAGCAGTACCTGAAACTGCTCGCGGTACCTCAGACGAATCTGGAATGGGGAGAGGGTAGCGGTGACGATCTCAGTTCCGAGTGGGAGTCCGATTACACGGAACGGTCCAACGAGCGAACAGTCCCCAAGGTAACGAGGATCAGCCTTCGAATTACTGACTGCTAATAAACTACCCTTATGAACCTCCTCTCTTCCTAGCAGCAAACGTAATCCTCGTTCCGTGACCATTTACGATGTGATCGGCGAGGATCCACTGATCCTCGTATCGTGTTTCCGAACGATCTCGGGAGCTTATAGGATTGCCGAGAATCTCTAGTGATATCGGGTTTCTGTTTGGTTTCAGTCTTCTGGATGGAGGAAGCTTAGGAATATCGTTCACTGGACACCGTTCTTTCAGACGTATAAGAGACAGAGATATCCGTGGGTGAGTGAAACTATTTCGGTATCTTCTTCTGTAAACTAAAATGGGACTACTGAGTCAATAGTAATAGTAGTTGGCATCGAACTGAATGATTGAACAGAATTGTTTCTTGGTCCAGGTGCAATTAACAGGGCATCAAGGGAACTTCCGAGCAGGGCCTACACCTGGGACGATTCTGAAGAAACTCTGTCCCCAGGAGGAAGCCTGCTTCCGGTTGCTGATGAATGACGTGCTGAGACCTTATGTGCCGGAGTTTGAAGGTGTTTTGGATCTGAAGGAGACGGATGAAGGAAACGCAGACGAGGCTGAAACAGGGGAGACTGGTCAGAAGGATAGCGTTAACAAGAGGACAGTGCTATGCTCTTACTTACAGCTTCAGGATCTTCTGGGAGACTTCGAGCATCCTTGTGTGATGGACTGCAAGGTTGGCGTTAGGACCTATCTCGAATCCGAGCTCGCGAAAGCCAAGGAAAGACCTAAGGTAGAATTTAATGCAGGATCAAGTGGATAACAAATTAACACTTTGACTGGCAAAATTCTCGTAAAGATTTCACAAACTAAAAAATATTCAAATAATTATTGTGATCCTTTCATGAACTTTCAAGTTATTACTAAGGATCTTCGTATAGAACCACAAAGTAGTGAGAAATTTGAACAAGGCTACAAGATATCTCGAAAAACATTTGCCACGATTGCCACTTCGAAGCATTGCGAATGAGGTGGCAGTCAAAGTGTTAAATCGGATGGATAAGGCAGGCTAGGTTTACCAGAATCTAATAGCAGCTTGCTCCCAGTTAAGGAAAGACATGTACGAGAAGATGGTACAGGTGGATCCGACCGCGCCAAGCGCCGAGGAACGCCGAGTGCAAGGTGTCACTAAACCGAGGTACATGGTCTGGCGCGAGACTATATCGAGCACAGCGACGCTCGGCTTTCGTGTGGAAGGCATCAAGCTTGCTCATGGTGGTTCGTCTAAGGACTTCAAAACAACCAGGACGCGGGAACAGGTTTGTTAAGTGCGCCTAACTATTTAACTCGAGCTGTCTGTAAATTACGAACAAACGAGATTACACTTCTGACAAGAAAAATAAGAAAAAGATATCATAGAATTTTTTACGGATTTGTATAAATTGTGGAGATAAGAATCATGAATCTATTAATTACAGGTGACGGAAGCGTTGAGACGGTTTGTCGAAGGCTATCCTCATGCAGTAGCTAAGTATATCCTGCGATTGAAAGCGATAAGGGCGACGCTGAAGGAGTCTCCGTTTTTTGCATCGCACGAGGTTGTTGGATCCAGTCTACTGTTCGTTC
Source organism: Augochlora pura (assembly GCF_028453695.1). Taxonomy (NCBI): domain Eukaryota; kingdom Metazoa; phylum Arthropoda; class Insecta; order Hymenoptera; family Halictidae; genus Augochlora; species Augochlora pura. Next base: position 1,984,948 of record NC_135780.1, read on the forward strand.
ACGACGCTAAAAATGCTGGTATCTGGATGATCGACTTTGCGAAAACGTTGCCCCTTCCTCAACATCTGCCACGCATCCGCCACGACGCGGAGTGGCAGGTAGGAAACCACGAGGACGGCTACTTGATAGGCGTGAACAATTTAATAGACATATTTCAAGATATACGGAACTCTGAACAGACATAGTTGTTGGTCGACGTGCTCGAGAAGCGCACAGTGAAAACGCAACGAATGAGGACGTTGTTGTGCGTCGCTGTTTCCCTAAGTCTTGTACATACATAGATACATATTTCGCATTTTGTAGAACGTTCACGGTAATCCTCGCGAGAAACTGACCAAAGACGCGGCGGCCGTTTGCCGCCTAGGTATTCACAATAACATAGACCGCAGAAAAAGCCTTTGTAAAAATAATTTAATCTTCTACGGTAATTACGTAAGGTTTATTTATACGTTACAATACGCCGCCGCAAAATCTTCTTGATACAAGAGAGAAAGTGTACGTTGCGTGTGTCTGCCTGTGTGCGTGTGTATGTATATGTGTAACTGAGTATGATAAAGAACGAAAGGTGTTTTTGTATTTAAAAATCATACCATACATTTGTAAATAATCCGACACTTAATAGAAATCAAGGTCAATGACCCACGTGTGTACTTATTTCGCGTTAGCTTCGCTATTACGTCATGTTATGACTTCAAAGAAGAATCTCGCTTCTTGGAAACTGTATGCACGAACATCGCCTATATGTTTATACTGCTTTTTACATGGGTGTCGTGCTTTAGTTTTACTTCAAATACCGAAATTACCCCACGCAATTCAACTAAACAAAAAATATGTAATGAAACAAGGAAGAATGAGTATCAATTCTGTCAGGGTGCGTTATAGGGGCTGTTCCTTGGCTGTTGTTGAGCCTGTATCGTTTGCTGCTGTTGGTTTCCCGTCGATTGAGTTGAGGTTATCGTCGTCGGCGCTATCACTCGCGCGTAAACCGCAGCGCCAGTGGTTTTCAAGCCTGCTGGGGTCGGTATGACTTTCAAGCCGTGCAAGGTCTTAATATTGAGCAATTGACTTGGCAGGATAATCGGTTGTTGCTGCGTTTGTTGTTGCGACGATTGCTGCTTGCCAAGCACCACACTTCCGCTGCTGCTCACACCTACTCCGACATTTTTGTTGCCACTAGCTAAGACGATTGGTTTGCCAGCTAACTGGGCCGTGACCATTCGTACTGTCTGACCTTGTTGCGGCTGAGACTGTTGAGTGCTCACAATGATTTTCGATTGTCCTGACGATGTTTGCGCCTGCGATACAACCTGGGGAATTCATTAAAATGTATCAGATACTTTAAGAAGCCACCACTCTTTAACTTTAAGCGATGGTTCTAGTGCGATGGAAATAATTCGAATTTATACCTGATATTGAGTCATGACTTGTTTTCCCTGCCTGTTAAGCTGATTCGCATGACTAGCAGTTGTTGCTAGCTTCAGCCCCTTTTGAGCAAGAAGACTCTCTACGGAGATTAATTGACCGCCTCCTGAACTCGTCAAGACTTTGGCCAATATCTTTTGCTGTTGTTGTTGCTGTTGCTGATGCGGTGACTGTTGAATCTGTACAGCGATTGGTTTCCCACCGATCTGAGCAATTATGCGCTGCATACCGGATGTTTGCAGTGACTGTTGCTGGCTGGTTACAACACGTTGCTGAATCTGGGGTTGCTGCTGCTGCTGTTGTTGCTAAAACACAATCAAGATTTTTGAAGACATTATACCACAGAACATTGCATAATCACATGCAATTTAGTACCTTCAACTGTTGCTGTTGCAGTTGTTGCGGTTGATTTCCAGATGGTGATGATTGTTTGATAAATATCGTCTGACCTTGCAGACCGTGACCCGTCAGTAGCGACTTAATCTGTCCTGAACTAACTAATTTAATCTGAGAAGCTAACAGAGTCTTTCCAGGTAGAACGTGCTGTTGCTGAGATTGCTGCTGCTTTATATTCGCGGTCTGCAAAATGCTCTTTCCTCCTTGGTTGGTCACAATAGTCTGCGATTGTTGTTGCTGCTGCTGCGGTTGTTGCTGTTGCTGCTGGGTCTGCACTTTGGCAGGAGGGAATATGGTAGTCAAGTTGGTGTTTACATTGGTAGAATTGCTGGAAGTGCTACTCGCTGCAACTGACTGAGCGGAGTGAAGCACGGAGTGTCCAGATAGCCTGATAGTTTGTAAACCAGCGGAAGTGGACACTTGGATCTGATGATGAGGAAAATGTTGCTGGTTGGACTGTAGCAAACTTTGCGCGCTGGTCTTGACCACAGCAACTGGTTTCCCTCCGATGGCCACCTTCTTAGCTGGAGCTGTCGTAGTGATCAGCGGTTTCACCTCATTCGTTGCAATTTCCTTTTCAACGGTAACGGTACTGATCGAGGCAGAAGAAGTGGGAAGAGATGTGACAGGCACAGAAGCCCCTACGGCACTGATTACGGGTGTTGTGGTCGTTGTCACGTTTGTAACAATAGACTGCTCGGTGGAAACGCAATGTTCGTTAGTCGTCTTATCCTCGATCTTCTTTTGCTCCTTCCTGGAAATAACTGGCTGCGCACTGGCTGTAATTTTTCTCTCCTTCTTGGGCGTAGATTCTTTACTATTGCTCGGAGACTGCTCTTTGTTAATGTTGGTAGGTTTCATTACTAGAGGCAGAGCTTTATTCCGAGACATGCTGCCCACGTTCTTCTTATTCTTTGCGACTCCTTGCAATTGTTGGTGATACATTTCAAATTCAGATTCTGAACGTGCTCGATGAAGATACAGCCATTCTTTGCGTCGCGGATAGTATCGCACGCAAGGGTCCGTTTCATAGTGCAATCTGTCCAAGGCACCGGACACGACCGAGTGCAGGTACCCTTCCTTGTCATCGCTGTCTGTCTGTTCTCTGATATACTGCGAGTCTTTCAGTAACTGACAAATATCAGCTCGAGTTCCTTCGCCGTTAGGCAACCTAGCAGTGGCATCTCTGACCAGTGCTAGAATCGTCACGAAGTTTGGACGATCTGCTACCAGTAACGAGTGTCCGCGAGCCTTAGTCAATCCTGAAGCAACATTATGTTGGTAAATGCCTTTAACAGGACCCACGACGGACGCATACCCATGCATCCTATACGTGAATGCTTTATGAGGGGCAGCGTAGCGCATACGCTCTTGTCTCCTGAATTCTTCACGTTCGTCCACGGTGGAAGATCGAACTTTCCATTCGGTAGGCCACAAGGCCCGTGGTGGTTCCCATTCAGCCACTGTGTTGATAGATCCACCATCAACGTTGATCGACTCTATCGCAGGACTATTGGCTCTAACGTTCACTGTAGTATTTCCGTTGCCAGAATTACTGTTAATATTATTACAATTAAGCTGAGCCACTTGTGGCTGTTGTTTCACGGCTACCGCTGAGCAAGCAGCAGCAGTAGATGATGGCGGACCCAATGAATCCTTGTGCATTAAGAATCTCGCACACAAATCCGACAATCGTGAGTCTGAGTCTCGGCCAGCACCGATCCATGCGTAAACTCCGTTTCCTTTGTTTTCTAGGTAGGGTACAAGCTCTGGTTCACGTTCCTGACGATCGTTCACATCTTGAGAGTAAATATACTCTCCTGCGAGAAATCCCAAGGCTAACGGAACTAGTGCAGTCCAAGATGACGCCATAGAGTACCTGCGTTAACAAGTATTTACAGTTAGTAATTAGCTGCAAGCAGGAACAAATATCTATTAATAACACTGACCAGTCATTCAATGGTGAAATAGGATTCCCTTGCCACAGAGTAACAGCATCTTTCATTTCAGCTCCGCTCATTCTGAATTCGCCTTTCGAGGTGAAAGCATCTCTCAGAAGCGAGAAGAAACAAGTATGTGTTTCCTGCATCAATTCCGCTCCGCTGTTGATATCGATAGCTTCGTCGCTCGTAGGAACATTCAATTCCTTGCCTGGCATCGACATAACACCTTCGTCTTCGCATCTAAACCAATGTTGCAGATAAAGGTATCAATCTTAATTATACGCTGAGACAAGAATACATACTTCACGTCGTCTAATATGTCGATTCCATCGTCGAGTTGGATAGGTATCTGCATCATGTCAATGCTGTCTAAATCCAGCTCCTTCTTATCGTTCTCTTCGTCATCCTCCATTTCGGTAGGAATCTCGTCATTTATACCACTACTCAGCTCCGTTTTAATATCCTCGTATTCCATGTCCTCAACCTCTTTCTTAATTTCTGGCGTTGACATTATGGATGACTTACTACCTTTCGGTGTAGGTGGGCTTCTACAAAAATGAAATGTTTATAATTAGAGAACAGAACACTCCTACAGTGCATAACATACAATTTCTTTTTCGACATCGGATGCACTTCGTACGCATCGACAGGCTCCGATTTGATCGGTGTCAGCATTCTGTGGTCCATGTCCAACGCACTGGGATGCCTATTGTCATCAGTCGTGTGAGAATAATCGCTATTGTCGCTCTCGTGTTTTATGGAGTTCGAGTTGATCAATCTTGGCGCGGGTGGACAAAGCGAGGATTGTTCTAATTTGATTCGTTTCTTTGCGGGTGTCATTCGCATCGATGGCCCGAGGGAAAGTTTGTGCTTCTGGCCGATTTGTGCTCTCTGAGTTAGATCTGCCAATGCTATACCCTGGGTGTTTAGCTCCGGGTGAATCTGAATCGGAAATTATCCAATAAAATTGAACGTATAAAAGAATATACATAGAAGAATAATTATGTTACACACATCGCGGCGTGCCCGTCTCTTCTTGTGCTCGAGTAGCATTTCACGGTAAATTTCCTCCGTCTGTTCTCGAATGAAGAAAGACCTGTTCATAGCAAACTCGGCCCGTTGCAGCGTGGAGAACACAGGTCGAATTGTTTCGTCATCATGATTCATTTGTAGGCCTCTGATAGACAGGCCTTGTGCGCCCATGAGAGAGCGCCTTTTCTTCTTCTGCTTCGCCCCGAACAGCTGATAGTACGGATAGTTCTCCTCGTTCTCAGACGTGGTGTCAGTCGCTAGCTTCGCAATCGCTCCGAGCTCGGTCCTCAGCGCATTCAGTTCCTCCAAATAGCGCAGTTGCGTCTTCTCTTCAACTGTCGGTGCATTGCTTGTTAGTATTGCCCCTCGGAAGTTACTACATACTTCACTGCCAAACGGCTGGAGTGTGGGGGAAGTATAAACAGCCAGAAAACTTTTGACAATCATTCACAGTGGCAGCCTGACTTACCCATTGCAGGTTTCGGCTTCCTCCAGTGAATCTTTGACATTGTCCTCTGCGCCGGCTGACAAAAGCCTTGCTTGTACGCGTTCGACAGTAAACATTCCCTGGATTTTAACAACTGGCTTGCCAGCTCGTACGACCGTTTCCTTTCTTCGAACAACAACCTTCTCTGCTGCGCTTTGCGGACCAGGCTGCACATCCTTCTGATGTCTGGTCGGTAATGTCCAGCAGACAAATGATTGTGGAACGATTCTAAAGGTGCCACGCCGAATCTAAAATAAATGTCAATGCATTCAGATGTTTAACGTTTAAAAAATAATTTCAATCAAGGATTTCAACACACCTTTGATTCTCATTATCAAACAACATGCGCAGAGTCTTCTCTGTTTCTAATTCTACATCACAATCCTTTGGGAACGTAGGTAACAGGTTACAGAGAGTTTCTCTTTGATTCTCGGTTAGGCATTCATTCCATATATAAGGATAGTCCAAAAACTCTTTAAAAATTACAGCATGTTCACAGAGATCTTGTGGTAGTTTTACTTTGGTATTTGCAACAATGCAAGTTTCCCACTTCTACAAATTATAGTTTCCATGTATACATACAATTATACAGTTGAATGTAATTGAAAAAGTAATAGATTCTACCAATGTATCTGGACTCTCCGCTTTAACAGAGTACTCTGTATTGTCATTTTCATCTTCTTCATCTTCCCCAGAACTATGGCTTTCGCTACCACTAGAACCATGTTCCTCTCCACTTTCATCTCCACTTTCGCTAGACGTGCTACTTCCACTGATGCTACTGCTACTGCTATTGCTTCTGGATCCATGAGAAGATGCATCCTCTTCATCTTCTTCTGCTCCGCTGTCTCCCCCAGCTGAACATTCGTCAACCTATGTACGTAGCAAATAAACACTAGCTTATTACCAACTTAGAGACATATTCAATGAACAGTACATTCGTTATGTATTAGTATTATTTAAAAGAATATATGTAATATGAAAAACAAGGACAGTGTGAACAGGATACGAAGTGCTTAACCGCGTGTGAAACGCATCCGAACTAATTATCAAATTAATTAATTATTTGATCTTAGCGATCAAACTAACGAGCGTTATAGAAAGAAGAGTTATCGGATTTTAGAGTAACGTGACACAGAGTATACATCGCGCGTTTCCATCGTATACGGTGTTATCGATCATACAGTCATGTAATTTCGAAATAATTAATCGTGACCAACCTCCATTCTTTTCAGTTTCCCTGCGCTTGCTCTCCTCTTGCTTCTTAAGTTTTGCTACTCAGATGAAAACACCGAATTTCCGCGGTGAAACGATAATTCCCGAAACAGAGAAATCAAGTGCCGAGGAAAGAACTCGAGGCGTTTTCGTGATGAGGAAAGTCCTCGTCTCGTATCGAGCGAATATTAAGTAATCTCGCTGTTAGCCGTTTGACCTGTCACTGCTACTGCACTCCTACTCTTCCGACAAATTTTAGTCATGGCGTGGAATACAGCAAACAGAACCACGGTGTTTGTATATTGAAGGATCTTGAGAGCGCGCACCTTCCTCGCCGGTTTATAGTCGCGGCCGTTCAATGGCGGAGATTTTAAGGCTAGTTCAAACGCTACTCGAAACCAACCATTTATAATACCGCTAAAATCGAGGAACAAGAGGTCACGTTGCAACGTTCTATACATTCGTTTATCCTAATATTTGTTGGATTTCGTTTTACGAAAAATCAATTCGAGGCTCTATTAAATTCTGCAAAACTCTTTTTAGTACTATTTTTCCAGCGCTTATGACAGTTGGCACTTCGAAAAGAGAGCGAAATTTAATTTGAATTTTTGAATTACATTAGAATTTCAACTGACCGGCATACTCGGAATCAAGGCAATATCGGATAATTAAATACGCTGAACAACTGAACTACACCTTTATATTTTCTTTATTATCGCTTCGACTAAAATATGGTGTTAAAGGCTTTAACAAATTTTTATGCATATCAAACGCATACTGCCGATAAGTAATATGTATTCTACATAATCACAATCCAAGCTTGCTTCCAATTCCACGGCGACCGACCTTTTATTTAGGCGCCACCTAATAGGCACCAGTGCAACTAAACTTGTCAAATTTTTGCTTTACACTATCGATATCATGAATTCTGACGCCACAAAATGATGCTGTATCACCACCAAGTTTTTTTTCTAACATGAAAATATTTTTCAATGAAAATAAGTCATTCGAAAGAAGAAGGTTCAAAACAGCGCACGTATCTAGTAAGTAGTAAATAGCGAAAATAAATTGCGTAAATTGCATTGCGCATGCTGATGCATTCCTTCGAATATTACAGAACTTCTAGCGTCACATCATGGATGAGCAGTTCGGCATAGCAAGGGCAGAGGGCATCCCTGGCTCCTGGGACTGGCATCTTATTGCCACAGCAACATGCCGCATAGAATTGCATTGAGATACAACTAAGAGTAACAAAGAGAACTGGAACAGTCTGGAACTGTTGTAGCAGTAGATTTCTTTTTAGGTTAGCATTTTATGAAACTAAGCGTTTATTGTTTAAATAATCCTATTTTTTCATATTTGACAGGACAACGGATTTCAAAGCTTCTAAAGTGAAATAATTGTCTAATTATGTTGTTGGACGCTTGAGTTTATTATAAAGCGAGTGTACTTCAGCTACTGTGAATATGAAGTTTGTGATTCAATTATACCTGTAGAGTTTTTAGGTGAATGAATATGTAACGAGATTTACAATTGTGCAGCGTAAATCATATTGCTATAATGAATGTAGGACTAAAATTAAAAAACCTATAACTTTAGAATATATCATATGGACTGCGATGACCAGAACTTACTAAAAATGAGCGAAAGTGAGTCTGTTTATGGGACTACATTGTCCCAAGAATCAATAAAGGTAATCGCAGAAAGCATAGGTGTTGGTAACTTTCCTGACGAAGCAGCCAAAGATCTTGCTGAAGATGTGAGCTATAGACTTAAGGAAATAATTCAGGTCAGTATACTTCTTAAGTAATTACTACAGCAATGGGACCTATTCCTGCATGTTTTTCTTGTACTCTAAGGTGGCACATATGTAACCATCATTTTACTGCGCATTCAATTTGCATTGTATCCTGTCTCAACAGTGAATCGTCAGTTAATCGCAACAAATAAAAAAAGTTTAGACCATTGACCCCTGCTAATGGATCAAACTGCAGACTGGAGGTGTACTAGAGTAGGACCCATTACTGTAATACAAACAAAAACTTTCTATTAAACAATATCATCTCATGTTTAGGATGCAGCTAAATTTATGAGACACGGTAAACGTCAACGTATGACTACTCATGACATAGACTGTGCTCTAAAAATTAAGAATATTGAACCAACATATGGATTTTTTGCCAAGGATCATGTACCATTCCGGTTTGCCTCTGGCGGTGGCAGAGAATTACATTTTGTAGAAGAAAAAGAAATTGATCTGAATGAAGTTATATCAATGTCAGGTGGGCAATCATGGCCAAAATTGCCATTGGAAATTACACTGCGTAGTCATTGGCTGTGTATAGATGGTGTTCAACCCACAATACCAGAAAATCCACCTCCAGTCTCTAAAGGTAACGATTTAAAGTGTAATATATCATGTTACTTTTTTATTAGTATCCTTATTTTTACCAATTCCATTACAGATGTACAAAAATTGGAAAGTGTCGATCCGACAAGTAAACTCTCAAGCAAGAACCAGAATATTGGTGTTGGGAAACCTGGAGGTGGAGGAAAGAGTCAGAAATTGCGTAATGTGGAAACTGTTCACGTTAAGCAATTAGCTACTCACGAATTGAGCGTCGAACAGCAATTGTATTATAAAGAAATCACCGAAGCTTGCGTTGGATCGGATGAAGCGCGTAGAGCAGAAGCGCTTCAATCTCTCTCGGCCGATCCTGGTTTACATGAAATGCTGGCACGCATGTGTACCTTTATTGCTGAAGGAGTTCGTGTGAATGTTGTACAAAATCATCTTGCGCTCCTAATTTATCTAATGCGAATGGTTAAAGCACTTCTGGACAATCCAAGCCTTTATTTAGAAAAATATGCAAGTATTTTAATCCCTGCTAATAATTAAGTATTTTAATCTTTTTAACAAGCATCCACTTATATTCATTAATCTGTACTTTTAATTTACAGTTACATGAATTAATACCTTCTATCGCGACTTGTATAGTATCTCGTCAATTATGTATGAGACCGGATGTCGACAATCACTGGGCCCTACGCGACTTTGCTTCGCGTCTTATGGCTCAAATATGTAAAAATTTTAATACGTCCACGAATAATGTACAGACACGTGTAACCAGAATGTTCAGTCAAGCATTGGCCAAGAATAATCAGGTGCAACAATATAATTGAAAATTATCGTATGACTATGAGAGACGGAAATAATAATTATTGATTGATTAATCTCTAGACCCCACTAGCATCACTTTATGGAGCGATCGAAGGATTATGCGAGCTGGGTCCGGAAGTGATAAAGGCGTTGGTTATTCCGAAGATTAAGTCAATTTCTGAGCGTATAGAATCATGTATCGAGGGGTCGGGTTTGTCAAGCGTAGATAAAAATGGAGCGGGTCACATCAAAACGCTACTTGTGGTAACCAAAATATAGTTAATTAAATTCCTCCTGCGTATACTTCGACGTGAGCTTCATCACATTTTTCAGAAATCTGTCGCTCCTGTTTTAAAAACTATACGATCCCCACCTGATTATGTAGAAGATTACAAACAAGATTACGGTTACATAGGACCAGCATTATGTGCAGCAGTTGTGAAGGCTCGCACCCAACCGACGACGTTGGCAACAACTGCGTCTACGACAACGGCTTTGACAACCAGTCAACAAGGTCCAACTTGTACCGGAAAGACCATCATGCAAGCTGGTAATTTGATTTTTGTTGAAACAACACTGTTTGCGTCGGGTAATTGAATTATATATACTTCCTTCCCCCTTTTTTTTTTTAATTTTTCATGCAAGTGACGAGTTCCAGTCCTGGTCAACAAACTGGACGTACAATAATGCTGGGAACAAGTAGAACCCCTACTGGTACTACCACAGGAGGTGGACAAAAATTTGTAATTTTACAATCGCGATCACAAACACCGACCGCAACTTGTACGATACAACCACCGCAACAACAACAGCAACAACCGTCTCAAACGCAACAGCAATCGCAGCAGCAACAAGTTATAATCTCTCAGACAAATGTCGTTCAGCAGAAGACCCACATACAAAGTGGCGGTACTAAATTAGTAGTCGTATGTATGTCGAACAGCGGTCACACTTCTACCACTACGATGTCGCAGGCATGTATATAATTTGTAAAAGTATAGGGTGCCCTAAACCACTTGCCTATCCTATTGATATCGAAAGCGATGGAATAGAATGTTATCATTCGATAGGGCATATTCTATTGTGGTCTAGAACACCCTGTATAATTATGATATAATAATATTAATAATAATAATATAATAATGAGACAATAATATGGTTACAGGGAAATATGGCGTCGAAAACACAGAACGTTTTTGTTACGCAACAGAGCATCGAGTGTTCATTAGGTCAAGAGGAAGAAAAGAATTCTTTTCAATGACCACAAGTGCAATGATTACTGACGTGCGAATGCGTGATGCTTTGTATTTGGTTTAAACGAATCAAACTATTACTTTTCTTACACATTGTACAGCGATGGAATCCTATGATTAATGTATCTAATACACAAGAGGAGATTAAAATTTTTCTGTATAAACTACAAATGATTATGAAGTTGAGGAAAATGTATAATGTTCGAGGGGCTGATAATTTTTGAACTACAGAAACCCTTAGGTTGGTAGGCCCATTTTTATATTTAGTCTGTGTCGAAACCCCATACAGTGATCGGGTTATTCCGATACTTTGTTGACGGGGTTGTACATCTGGAGGTTCGCCCGAATGAAATTATATCGATATGAGTAAAGTACGATTCCTATGTTACCTGTAACATCGATATACTTGTTGGCATAGAAGACAACGTGTTTAAATACATTTGTTCGATAATAAGTAACTGGGTCGGTTATGAATATTATTGCGGCTACTGTTTCTTTTAACTTCATCAAAGAAGAATTATATACTTTCTAGAACATGTATATGTAATATCTTCAGTTAAGTAAATTTTCAGTCGAGTCGTATGTTATCTCAAATACTCTACAAATAACTCGAAAACAATGCAACTATAAAATTCCCGAAGCTCCCTTGCAATCTGATCAATAAACTCGGGCAGACCATATGATTTCGAAGTTCATACAGGGTACACCCAACGGAACGGCCATATGACGCGCAGCTGGGATAACTACCCGATGAGTCATTCAAGCTGAACGTCCACCCCTGAAAGTCCTTTAGCCCCAGGCTCGCCTTGTCCCACCAGAAATAGCTACAGAAGTATTTTCATCGAGACTAATCGGAGGCTGGAAACTCCGAGAGATTTCGAATATACATAGAATAGAAACGGTACGTAAATATAGTTCAATAACCGGAGAGGTTCCGTAAAAAGCAAGTTCACGCTTAACACGGAGACTTCTTTTTTCGTGCATCGAATGTAAAATCGTATTCCGTCGCGAAGGGTGAGTCAGCCACCCTCCGATGACGGTCAAGGAGACGATTGGAGGAACCGTTCGCAGAACGGTGGGGGAAATTCACTGATGAGGGAGGGATGAACGCCGGTCTACGATTGGTCGTGCCGTCGGGGTGGGGGGGGACGGTACAGTGCGAGCGTAGGATTGACAGAGGCAAGAGTGGTAGAGTGGCTCGCCGGTGTTACCTGGTGTTACGTGCCACAGAATCACTAGCCGGTCAGTCAGTGTGCTGTCTCCTTCCTGCCCTTGAACGCTTGGCTGGACGGTGTTCTTTGCGCTCGCCTACCTCTCGTAGTGTCAACTGACAGGTCAGTGCTCCTTGCCGCGATACATTCCAATCTTGTTCGTTAGAAATTGCATGCGAATTCGGACGTTCTTCTTCGCGCCAGAAGAATCGTTTCGCGGACGATACGCGAAGATCGCCGGCTTTCTTCAAGCGCCCGAAGAAAGGCTCGCTATGTTACGGTAGAGGTCTACGGCTACACTCTGGAATCTAAAGTCTGGATGCGTGAATGTGCGTATGTGTTTTCGTCGCCGCGAACAAAATAATCGTGTTCAATCGTGTAGATATTTGCTCGTCCTACGTACACTCCCGTCAGCCAGGGAATCGACCGGTTTCGCGACACGCTCTCGACTCGACTCGATATTGATCGACTTCGGCATTCGAAGATCGAAAATGGTGGGGTGTGGTCAGATCGTTGTACCCGTTCTGTGTGTATCCCGAATCCTATGTCGGCTCGAGCAGATTTTACGGGAGCGGAAACGTTCGCGCAATCTTTTCGCTGTTATTCACGAATTTGTCGAAACGAAAACTAGGTAAGACTTTGTTCTTCGCCTCTATTATCGTGAGAACGTTATAGCTTCGTTTTCTCCTTATCTTTAACATTTTCGGTTATTAATTAGCACGATTCTTCGAGAAATAAAATCGGATTTTTCGACTAACTTGCGAGCCAGTGTAGTCCTTCGTTTTTGCTCGGATAAGATTCGAACGTGTAGGGCGAAACCGGAAGTTACAGTGACAGATTCTTTTCAAAGTATCGTTCAGGAGCTTGTACAAGGTTTCGAGGAAGTGGATACAGAATAACTAACTTAAATCGGGCACCAGAGGATTTCTGATCCGGGGTTTATAAAATTTCGGGGACCTCGTCCTTACCGACCGCGTTTCCGTATCCAGCTTGTTAGGGCTATAGGACAAGGGCGTGGTTTTGACAGATGCACACCGTTGCGCATCAGCCGTGCGAATGCGCTTCTCGTTGCCGAGCGGCGAGCGTAGTCTTCTCCGTTGGGATCGCACAATTTTTCTCCATTTCATGGTGATTGCAAGAAAGATGAAACAAACTTTCTGTCGAGTTTTCTTCAACGTTCAATGCTTTTCGAAGACACCTCTCAGTTACTGCGCAACGTCCGCGATCCTCGGGGGCCATTTGCGAAAACAGGAATCGTGCGGAACCCGATATGACGGTTCTTAACCCTCACCGCAAGATTTTCCTGCGTCTCCACTTATTTTATGCCACCAGTCATCCAATGAATTTTCTAATCGGAATTCTAAACTTTATACAAACATATAGTCGTATGGGAAAGGAGAATTTAATAAGTCGTTCGTATCCGTATCAATGACTAATTTCAAGGCACTGCTAAGTCACACCTTGTGGGAGAAGAAGTATTCGCGATAGTAGGTAATTTTCCAAATACTATTTCGCTTGATCGAATACGCATATTCTCTCTATTTTTTTTCTATGTAGTCCGAGGGGGAGTCCGCGAACAATATTTGCATCTTATCATGTCCCGAACGAGTTGGCTCGCCTCAAGGCGAGCGAGAAGGACTTTTCGAATAAGTATTCTACGAATTCTATTTACTCGATTCGTACTGCGTCGCGTATCAGCGAGAAAAGATGGCGGTTCAGACCCACGCGGAATATTGAAAATCTCGTGTTTTTCTCTTTTTACCCGTGACCATGAAAACTCTGGGTCGTCGATACGGCCCCGGATGCGGTTACGGAGTAGCGTGCACCGTACGTGTATGTTCCTAGCCATTATATGCTATCTTTGTACATATACATATATGTATACGCATTGTATATGTACAGATAGCTGTGGAGTTCACGAACCCCACTCTTCTACCCCCGCATTGCCAATCGATGAAACCGTCTGCCACCCGTCGGCCGCTCCCCCGGCACAACCCCTCACGTACGTGCGCGCACACGCGTCCGTTTCATTCACTTTTACCTGTAGAAAAATATCGGTACCCGTTTCGAATCACGAAGCAACGGCATTCGCTCTGACAAGTTCTACATAGAGGCTAGCTGTTTAATCTTTACAAATCTTTACCGTCTTTATAAGTAGAGCACAGTCGATGATCATAGACATCTTTCTTTTTTAAGTCGGATCGTATAACTTGTAACCACCCACACTAACATAAGCAACTTGACGACAGCTTTACGCGGCTTCTAAAGCGACTCGAATAATTTTATTAGCTCGTTCGAATCCGCAGTATTAAACAACGAGGAAATTAAGTACAAACTATTACTGCATATGCTTCGCAGGTATAAATAATGACGGAAACATTGATGGCGCTAAACTAATTCTTTCATAAGAAATTTTATGCGAAATCGCGAGTATTTTAATCGAAGACCGCGCGAATGAAAATCAAGTTCAATATTCGTTCGAATAATGGCTAGCTATGCTTTCAAGGCAGAGTGTAAGGTCCCGAGGATTCCGGAGCCCTTGGAGTCACAGGATTCGCGAACTGTTGCGCAGGACTGTACCGCACCCTTGCGTTTGCCGTCAAGTGCCGTGGCCAGGATGTTGTTCGTCGCCGTGCAGCCTTAATGGCGAAAGCAATCTACAATCTACGAGATTGGGTCAAAGGGTTCTTTCTCCCTTCAACGCTTCATTCATCGTTTGTGCGCCTAGCGGCACTGATTTGCGAAAACTTGACCGCTAAAGGGTTGCCCGGTTCTGTCGTCGCCTAGCATAATTTATCGCATCGCGTTGGTCGCCCGATGACGAATCCGTTTCGGGCGTGGACCGTTCCAATATTTGTTGGGACGGTAATCTCTCTCTCTCTCTCTCTCTCTCTTTCCCTTTCTCCCTCTCTGCACTGAACGCAGTTGGAACCGTGGCCTCGGATGCCTAGCCGAAAATATCGTGACGCTTATATTTAATATCTGCCTTCGTCTCATATCGCTATATTTACCGCGGTCTTTTAATAAATTTACGAAATCGGCAATTACAAAATGTCCAGATAAAAATATTAGGGGTTGAAGCATGCCGATAGTAGAGGAATTAGGCCACTTTCAAAGCCGGCGGTTCGAGAATCGAAAGCTAAAGTCGCGGCCATGAACTTCGAAGCAACTGTTTCACCTGTAATGTCGCACCTTCGTTTTCGGGCCTTTCATGACCTAACGGATCGGATTCAAACCGAGATCCTACAGATTCTGTAGAAGACTCTAGAGCGTAGAGATTAGAGTATTATCAAGGCGAGAAAGAGCAAGGAGTTTCGATGGAATCGGGTCCAGGGCTCGGATGAGCCGCTTGGTAACACGTAATACGCTCCTGAACGTTCGCGCCACCGCTCGATACGATACTCCCGGCGTCCAGGGTTCGTTAGCCGTCACGGTCGCATCGAACAGAGAAAGAGAGAAAGACAGACCGAGAGAGGGAGAAAGGGAGAGAGAGAGAGAGAGAGAGAGAAAGAGAAGGAAGGAGAAAGGGTAAGAGAGAGGGCGACGATATCGCGTTCGCCTAGGGCGGGAGTGCGACACTAAATGATCGCAACGCATTTTCTAGGTGCACTCTGTGCGAGCTGTGCACGATTTTACGTGGGTATTAGGTGCACGTAGGTGGCCGACTGCAGCCCACCGGTCGATACACGCGCCGAGCGGCCCGTCCGCAACGCTCTGCAACGCTCCGAACCGCCTGCTGCATGCTCTCGAGCCTCCGCCTCGGCTCTCCGTTAAACACGATTACCCCAAGTTAATTGGCAGCCCGCGCGAACTCGTTAGCCGTCATCCGTAAGATCCCCCCCCCTCCTTTCTCTCTCTCTTTCTCTCCCCCTCTCTCTCTCTCTCTCTCCCTCTCCCTCTCTCTCTCTCTCCTGCACAGCCAGGATCCACTAGCACAATGTCCGAAACCCTTGGACGATCACCGGACGATGTTATCGACCCGCCGCGCCGGATACATGCTCGCGATCGATCAGCTTCGAACAGACGTTTGATACCGGCGATTCTGAATTTAATGTGCACACGCGAATCCGAATTTAGAATGCTGTAGGGTTTTCACAATTTCAGGTAATTAACCCCTTGCACTGTAATAACGAGTCAGACTCGTGATAAAGATCTCATGCATGATCTACTAAATATGAACATTATTAATTTACTTCGAATCGAAATCAAATTGAATTATTTTGTTAGAAAAGTACAGAAACGAAAGTAAATAAAGGCAATACAAGAACTAGGAATTGTCTAGTCTTATTCAGGAAAGTATTAAGAATGAATGAATGCTAATTAACACAGCATGGAAGGAATCATAGTGCAAGGGGTTAAAAGAAGAAGCCGAGTGCTGGGTAAAAGACTGAAAGTCGGTTTTATGAGTAGACTGCAGATCTTTACGAAAAACAAGCATTTTCTATATCAATTATACGACAAATGCGCAAAGTACAATTTTATTTGTTTCCGTAATCATTTTAATGAACTGACACTAATACACCAATATCCTTTTACTTTTTTCACCGTTTCCAATTTCACGAGCCTATTTTTGCCATGAGCGTTTAAAATTGGCAGTCAGTAAATAAGGTAATTATTGTCGTAATAAGATCAGCAATTGGATTTATGAAAACATCACCGAATGGTAAACCCATCAAGGAAATGACCGCTTGAACATTGCTTATTTTGTAATTGTAGAACTTGTAAAGATACTTTCATAAGGGATGATTGAACGTTCCTACTTCAAGTACAGAGTGTAATCAAAATGGCGAGTAGCCTGAATAGATTCTGTCTCGTCATTCGTAGAAAAGCATATGACTTCCAGTGCTCGATAATTTAAGACTCGATAGAATCAGGAGGACGTGCTCTCGGTAATCCAGTTATGCATCCGTGCCCTAGTGAGTGAAGAGATCCAATGCCACGACCCTCGTATGGCGATGCTCTGATCGATCTCGACCCTGGATGCCAAGAGCCTTATCGGAACTCGTCGGTCTACGATAATTTAAGCGAGCCATTGAATCGAAGCCGATTCAGTCTTCTGCAATCGTGCACCACGGTGCTAGAATAAATGTTGTCGCTGTCTTTTGCTAATCATGCTGCCAATGAAGGACGATGGGAGTCCGTATGAAAATTGTAAATGGCGCGCAAGAGGCGGCTCTTGTAGGAAGCGTTTCAAAAGATCGCTTAAGTTTTGCAACAAACTAGTATCGCAAGGAGAGAAAATAGCCCAGCCTCTTCACGAATGCCATCATTAATAAAACGGAACAACGCAGCCTCTGTTCCAAACGCGGTCGTCAAAGTTTCTCGAAGATCGTCGAAGCAGAAGCCTAGAATTCCGAGGCAACAAAATGGCGGGACCCCCGCCCTACGCGTCCTGATCCTAGATTGGTCGAGACTTGGCCCAAAAAAAAAAAAAATGAACCGGAAGTTATCGATGTACGACGAGTCCGATCCTCGGCGGCTCGAAATCTGCGACTCCTCTATCGCCGATCCCACGCAAATCCTCGGGAATCGGCGACGAGACGCCGACATTGAAATTCCGCCGGCGCGGAGTCCGTTTTATGGACGACTCTCGCGGATTCCAAGGCGACCAGTCGAGAAACGCGAATCCGCCGTGGTTCTGCCGCCGAGATGCTGTTTCGCGACGAGTATAACTCTCGTTCGTACTTACACCGACGCGCGTCCTGCAAACCGGCTAGCGCGAGTCGGCACGAGTCAGCGCCGCGGCCAACCTAGTTTCCTTATTAACTCTCGGCCCTCGTTTCTCCTCGCGAGATCAAGTAGAATTCATCGTGATTTCTCCCGACAACCGAGCACGCCGTGCTCACCGTGCCGAGCATTTTCATTTCTCCTCGCGACAGGCTCGATAATCCCGGCGAGACCGCACGGTTTCCTGGCTCCTGTGAAATCGACCGACTTTCCGCCGTCTCGAGCCCCAGAGGATTCCGCTCCGCGAAGGATTTCTTTCGCCGCATCGCTCTTAGACCGGACAATCCAAATTTTCTGCATCATTTACTCATTTCGGAACGAATTTCAACCGTCTTAGTACCGAACAACGACACACCGTTGTTGGCTATTGTTGGAAAGATAGTTTTCTTAATATTTTTACCAAACAACAATTTCGTTTCTTATTTCTTCTCCCTTTTTCAGTTTGTTATTTATCAGGCTTTTCAAAATTCTTGCAATTTCTTTCCGAAACTTATTATTAAACTTCGTCAAACGAGTTTTAAACATTTTGGCCGGTACTAAGAGGGTTAAAAGAGACAGGAGCGCGTTGAACCTCTGATCTACCAACGGACGGTTTCATTCCACCCTTAATCAGATCTCGTCGAATTCGTTCCAAGTAATGCTCAAACTGGAAATATCAACGGAGATCGAGTCGACGGGCTTGGCTTAAACGAGACTAATCGTCGAGGTATCTCCTCTTCATTTTGTTACCGTTACGCGATGGTGTTTCCACGCGTGTATGGGTGCGCGCACTCGATGCAAGCACTCCCACACGCGCCGCCGCGTCGCCGAGAAGAGAAATATTCAAGCGAGAGCGGGATACGTAAAGGACGCGAGCGTGCTCCACGGTTGCGTATTCGGCCTGTTTCGAGCTCTCGCTATATACAGCCATACGACCGGCTACCATATAAGGACCTATACACAGCCTTGTCGATGCTGACCCACCGTTGGAACATGTATCCCTCGAAACGCTCTCCGGGAGCCACTGGCGTACACTCATTTGCCCGGTTCGATCAACTCGATTTCCTCGCTACGCCGTTCGCTTTTTGTTTTCTTTTTTCGTCCGGTGAAAATGAAATTTTTCCGGCGTCTGGCCAACTAATCGCGAGAGCCAAACTGTTGCCTTTCGCACAGAAATTCCAACGACGAGGCGAATTTCCGTGCGAGCGAATCCTCTGAGAACTGCCTCCCAGAGTGCGACTCTTTTGATACGACGGTTTCTCTGTTTCTGCCCGTTTTCCGCGTGTTTTCTCCGCGACAAAGAAGAGTCGCGAGGCGTGAAGCCGGTGAAAGATGAACGCTGACTCGTTCTCCAGGCGGAATTCTTTTTGGGGCCGGTTGCAGACGTCGCGCATTTAATCGAGCTTCGCGCGGAGTAATTCGACGCTAAGTTTCGTTTCGTTTCGTTCCGTTTCTTGTCGGAGGATTTCGAAATGTTTTCCGTGTCGGAAAGTGGTCGAACGCTCGAGCAGCAAAAACGGTATTCCGAGATTGATTACTCGGACAAAATCCGACACGGGTTTCGCGTTTTCTGTGCCGCGCGAGGATTCGCGATCTATCGATGACATGTGTCCAGACCAAACTCGGCGTGATTCAATAAGGAGATAAGTGGCCGCGGGGTAGCCAACCGTACGACACGGTCGCTTTGATAACGCGATTCCTCATCGCGGTGACTGAAGCCGGCCGGAATGCAGATGTCATCCTGCAAAAATAGTCATCTAGATGCTAAAAGTAACGAACGCGAATGGCAAAAATGAAGAAAAAAAACGGAGCGACGAAAACGTAGAAAGAAATGGTAGGGAGGACACGACGGGCATGAGTCACCACTGTGGGTTCCAGTGGTGCACAATCTTGGTTAATTACGTGTCGTTGTCGCTAACCGCTTCGCACACCGCGGTGACGCTTATCAGCGACGCAGTTGCGTTTACTCTTCGACGCTTTGATTTCCCACACGCGATCACCTTCATACTTCTATACGATCACCTCTGTATATTAAAAATACCCGAAATCCGGATATCTCTTGAATTAACAAGAGCAATACCGTGGACCCCAAAGGAAAGTTCGAAACGCTATTTTATCGGGCACAACAACCGTGGGGAAATTGTGAAAGAGATTGGACGACAGCTGGCCGATCGTTAGGAATCGTTGGCTTCGTGAAATTGTTTGTCCCCAGGGTTCCGATGGTTGCGTGTCACTGGTCTAACAACCGTAAAGCGTAAAAGCACAAGCCGGTACCGGATTCGATGTAGGAACGACGAGTCCTCGAGTCATCGGACGTGCGATGACTATCAATTATTCTTTTTTTTTTCATGTTTTTTTTTGTCGACTCGTGCCAGAGAAAATTTGATTTTTACCTCTGGCGATTTTCTATTGACCCTTTCCTGGAAGTCGACCACGCGATAACGATATCATGTTAGAAACCCGTGATAAGGATTCCGGGCGCGAAAATCAGATTTCTAGAAGTAATGGTTAACGAAAAAATTATATTCGTCGAATAAGAATATTTTTGACACGGGTTTTCTTGGTTTTGGTTTTTACAAAGACGCTCTGAAATTGTAGTAACCATCTTTCATTAAAAATTTTATTAAGTGATGAAAAAGATCGTACACTCAAAAGTTTCTACTTTTTTACCTTTTATATTTTAAAAAAGTATATTAAAAGGAAGTGAACGATGCACAGGCAAAGTAGAAGCTCTAAGGTTTAAACGGAATTAAAATGGCTCAAATGTCGCGCAATTTGTCGAAAATCGAAAGTTTAATGTATTTAAACTTACTGAAGCCACCATATATTTTTCAGACCATGTAACTCTGCGGGATTTATCCGATATCGAATCGTTGCACACGGGTTAGCTAGTTCCTTTCCCCAGGAAAACGCAGAAGAAAATTGGAACCAATAAAAACGGCAAGCGTTTCGGTTAGGAGATCCCGGCGCCGAAGGATGTGTGACAAGAAACAAAATGGAGGGAAGAGGGGACCGGAAGCGCTGAGCTTCTGCCGCTTCCGGTTCGTAACGCGTTAGTTGGCAGCGTGCAGCGGCGGCAAGAGATCCGCAGATAAAGAAAAGTCTCGGCCGTTGATTCGTTCCCGGCCGAATTTTAACGAGACATATGTATATATAGAGACAGGGAGAGGGGGGGGGGGGAGAGAGAGAGAGAAGGCGAGCGTTTCGTGTGAAACACGTAGCATTAATTTCTATTCCTTTTTTACAGCCTGTCCGGTGATTAGGAAGTATGAGATCCGCGAGTCCGTCGAGCTTGAAGGCGAGCCACCGTTCCGCGAGCGTTCGTTAATTAGAATCGAGAGAGGAAAAAAGCTTGCGCTTCGAAAGGAGACCCGAAAATCCGTTAACTTTGCCGCAAAGCAAGGAGGCGAAGACCGGAAACGCTAAGCGAGCAACAGCTGCCTGGCTTTGCATTCGGCAGAAACGGTGCCGTTACTCGTCCGGAATTTATGGCACTTGCCTTTCCTCGGTTCTCGCATCCCCGCGCCAGGATCCGAGAGGATCCGAGTCCTGCAACTCCGTCGGACAAAGATAATCGACCTTCTCGCTCTTCAGGCGGTCTCCTAGCGCTCTTCAATAGCAGCTAATTTTGCGGACTTCGCGCATTTTTGACTCGAATTATGAAAAGACCTTTATGGGCAACTTTTATTTAGTACGATGAACTTGCGGAGTCTCTCTGTTTTGTGACAAAAGACCGCAATATAATTATTAGACTGGGGATTTTATGCTAAAATTAACAAGGTGAAATACCAAAGAAGACATTAAAAGCATTTAAGAATGTCTGTACGTTCTTATTAATTTATGATAAAAATGATTAAGATAATTTCTATTTTGCATAAAAATCGGCAGTCCACTAATTATTGTCTATAGCTCTGAATAGAGGAATATGTGACTTTCATGCATTTAGCTTTGAAAAGACAACTTATGTCACCTTACGAGGAGCTCATTCTATTTTTATCCGCAATACTACAGTGCATTAATAATGTTCCATTTTGTTCCTAGCATTTCATGTCTAGAAATCGCTATAATGTGAAAGGTAGACAGTATTTTCCGGTAATGTCGATTCGAGTCTGGAAGCGATCAAAAGCGCGTCGAACCTCGTTTAACGCATTCGTTGACGCGTTTCGACGTTCCTGCCAATAACTTTGCTTCGGAAAACGTCGCGTGGACGACACGTCCTATCGATATGTGTCGATAATGCGCGCACATAAACGATTCACGTTGTCACACAACCTTGTTCCGTTCCCGGTAACACGATAACAATGTCGCGTTCGCCGACACCGGGAGATTCGCGCGTTGTTCTTTGCGTCCATTATTTACTTATGCACAAAACATTGTTATTATTGTTCGCCCGCAAGTATTAGGCCGTAGAGCTTTACTAAAAAATAATATACTTAACGGAGTTCCATAGAGCTTCGGTTTACTTTTAGTTTTCATTCATATGCGAAATTGCAATAATCTTTCCTTATTGTTATAACGTGAGCGTTCAAAAATTCATAGATATGAGCTTATTTTCGTATTGTCTGTGTAGGTCTTAATAGTATTCGCTCAGTCAATACTTCTTCCATGTTTTTTTTTTATTCAGGGTCGTTTTTTATATCATGTCTGCATTTCTAAAAACAATGTAACGAAATATCTTCACGATCTCTTTCATAAACGAGGATTTTGTATCACAGAAATGCTACCCAGCAAGTTTACAAAAAATAAGATAGCATATAAAGCACAAACGATAGGACTCGTACGCGACGTAGCACTTGCGTGAATTTTTGTCTAAAAATAATCTCGTTTAGGAATCGTAATTATTTATAAATGTCGCCAGCTAGAATCAGGTTTTTTTATCAGGGTGACCTGTTTTATCAAATTTGCGGTTGTCTCGTTGCGCAGGACGCGGTAAACAGTAACGTATCGCGTCGGCACAGGGAAAAAAACGAAACGGCAGTTCAGTTAATCTCGGATTGTACGGTCTGTTGTTGATGTCACTTCTGTAGTTGGAAGTTTCGCGTCGCTCGCTATAATCTGGCATCATCCGGAGGTGCCCGTTGCATTAGAACGGCGAGCGAGAACCGCTCACGGGTCGATTAAAATATTCAGATATTTGCGATTAAAAATATCAGGAAGACGCATAATGCTGTATGAAGGATTGTTGTAACGTCCCTCGCGAACGGTTTCGTCGAGGTTATACGACACTGAAGGGTTTCCGGAGGTTCGGCTTTCTGGTGACGATCGTCTTTTTTTATTGCAGATTAAGGAGTACAACAGAGCCACCATGTCGAGTCCGTCGCTGAAGGATCTGCCGAAAGTAGCCTTAGACCTGAAAAGCGAGCTGGAGGGCTTCAACCACGATTGTATGAAGAAAGCCGCCACCGCCGAGAAGAATGTCCTGCCTTCTGCCGAAGGTACATTTCGCCTTGGACTCGGATTACGCACACTATTAACTAGTCTATATTTGACAAAAAAACTCGAAATGTGAACCCTAGAACCATTTCTCGTTGAGATAAAGTATTATACGTGTTCAATATCACTTCGTGTTTTATTCATTAGCTACTGTATTTTCGCAAGAAATGGTAATTTGGTACCTATCATATGTCACAGAAGTTTACATTCTATTATAAAACATAAAATCAAGCTAAACCATACACAGTAGATTCCGCCTTTTTGAACCACTGTTTAGTCGACGCAACTATTCATTTGGGACAAAACTGAACAAATAGATTTCAATAGAATAATTTTAATTAGCAGCTCTTTAATGATGTCAAGGGATGTTGGTCGGAATCTACTGTACACAAAAGTTTTATGACAAGAATACAGAGACACCCTATATGTCATGTTTTCTAACACAAGTGTGTAATTAACGAGGAGATCGATATAGCTGCGGAGGTCACGTGAAAGCGAATCCGATTTGTTTAAAGAGATTGTAATAGAAATATTGTATGTAGACGTGCGACAAGAACGACAGCATTCGGAATTGATCCATGGTCTGGAGTCGTTTAAGCCAGGTCAATTGAAACACGCCGACACGAAAGAGAAGATTATTTTACCCAACGCCAAAGGTACCGCAGAAAGGTTTCCATTTCTGCAGCCGGTAATAAAGGGGCCTGTTGCTTTCGGTGCTTTGATGCAAACTCGGGCAAAAGGCCATCCAAATTGTTTATACACTGTATACACTACATGCTTTCGCTTTCAAAGAACTTAGGAATTATGTAATGTATTGTAGAGAGACGAAGAGATAGCTAGAGAAGACCCTATTCTGCTTTTCATATTGTATTAAGATGTCAACCAACCAGTATCGCATCTGTTTATGTAGTTATTTTCTCGTCCCTGTACAGTACTTATCATGGGAAATTGTTGGTCTCCTACTTTATAATATTCACTACATTAATACTTTAGCTACGCAAATTTGCTAATTGTCTTTCGAAAATTTTCTTGATAAAATATGCTATAGCTACAACAATATATCACCTAAAAAGGAATTGAGATCCTTTTAAATAAAATTATTGAAAAGCTAAAGTGTTAATATCGTATATCATAATAATATTGTATCGTCTTCCCTGTTGAAAAATAACTCATAGAATCGTATTGGTCGCTTTGTTGGTACAAACAACGTATATCTGCGCTTTTTCTTCAGGATTCTGTGGTGTACTTTAGAGAATCAAGGGAGCAACTCGTATTTTCCCTTTTTTAACAATGGTTTCTCATTTTATAGACGTAGCTGCGGAGAAAACTCAACAAACGCTGATCGCCGGCATTGAGAAGTTCGACCCGGCCAGTCTAAAACACACCGAGACTCAAGAAAAGAATCCTCTACCTGACAAGGATGGTACAGTATTTTCTTACTCTCTCCCTCTCTCTCTCTTACAATGGAATTTTACCTAGGATTAGTAAACATTGCGTGATCCTATTGTACAGTGATCCAGCAAGAGAAGGGTAAGCAGCAGCTAATCTCTGGAATTGAAAATTTCGATCCGGCAAAACTGAAACACGCGGAGACGCTGGAGAAAAATCCTTTGCCAACCAAAGAAGGTAGATCTGAAACTTGAATTACTTTGTAGCAGTTTGAGAACATTTAGGAAGACTAGAAGAAAACTAAATGAAACTATGTTACCTGTTTCAGCAATCGACGCCGAGAAGATAGCTGCTTAAAAGGAAGCTTTTGTGATTCAAAGAAAAAAAAAACAGAAAAGAAAGGGAGCAGCGACTCATTTCTTCCATTTTCTATATCACGACATTTTATAACAATTACTCATACATTGCCAACAGGAAAAAAGAAGGAAAATGCGAGACACTGTGTTAATGTAATCTTATGATTATACTTATCCTACCGCCACGAGCGTTCCTTTCGGCGAGACACGTACAAGTCGATTTTTTACACGGACCTATTTGTATTAACAACGGTTAGGCGGTGTGAGGGTTCGGGCCCAAACATAACGAAAAATACGATAACGAAGTTTTGATAAAGCGCAACCGGTTCGATTCCTAACGTTACCAACGATCTAAGCATTTTTGGGCTTGTATCAGCATCCGTCTTTATACACTAACTCGCCAAAGGATGTACTTTTTATACTAAGAAAAGCTCTGCACGCCAGACGAACGTTATTTTCGATAGCAACAAAATTGGGTAGCATTGCATGCGTTACAGATATATCGCAATGGTACAGCGGTTGACCTTATATTTGTGTAAAAATCATATTTTATATAAACGGGCTATTGTACTTTTTTAATATTTCGTACACATCGCATTGTCATTCCGATAAAAATTATGACGAATAAAAAAGTAATTTGTAAAAAAATTGATTCTTTATTATATTCTCTTTAATGTCGACATCTGTGGAAATTACTTTCAAAATTAGTCATAACAAAAATTTATTCATAAGTTCACCAAAGCACTGTTTATGTTATAAAACTTATCATAAATTTTAGTTTGGCATCTACAAATATTTCTGATTAAAAGAAATACTTAAAGAAGAAATTTACTTTGGAGTTTGCTAATCGTTTGAACTGGCGCGTGTAAGTTCAAACCAAAGGGAGAGTGTCGTCTGTCAATATATGGTAGTAGTGGTGCCTATTCCCAACAAAAACCATACCGTAAAGTGATGATGGAACAACGAGCTATGATTGGTCGGCGAATCGTATCTGTCCAATAATTAGTCATATTCTCGTGGAAATCGATTCTATGAACTATATACAACGTGAGAAAAGACCTGTTGCTAGTCCTTCGGTAGCCATGCTGTCTATCGCAAGTAAAAGTTAAATGTTTTAATTGTTCGTCCTAGAAACGCTACAATCGACGATCTTCGCTCAGAGAAGTTTCGACATCTTACCTTACTTCCTCTCTGATCAGGTACATGCAAATATATGTATTTAGTCTTATCATTGTAGATTTCACATTTTTTTGTTTATTTTCAAATTAGCAAATTGCTATTCAAAGACGAAGACCAATGTCCTTCCGAGTTTTTCGAATGTCGCGGAGTGTTATCGAAATTACTTATATACAACATCTAAATGTTAATTACGATCTTATAATATCTCAATATTTACATGATCTCGCGACAGATATACTAAGAACGGAACTGGCCATTAATCAATGTAGAAATTTACATTATTTCATAATTATTGTATCGTTTATTTGAGGCTTATAATTGAAAAGAATTGACGAAGTTAAATATTACTGATCACAGTTGCATCAATAGGTCATCATCGATCGCCGATTGCACATGTTGATCGTTTATCATTAAATGGTAGTTTATTTTCAAAACAAAATGGAAATATCGCCCAGAAAACCGTCGAAACGTGCACAAGAACCTGTTGACGAATGGCTACAAGCTAAAGGATATTTTAGAAAACATGCACCTAGAGATCCAACTTGTTTGTTCAGAGCAGTCAGTGAACAAGTTTACATGACACAACATTATCATCTTAGAGTCAGGAAGGAGTGTGTGGAATTTATGAGAACAATGACACAATCAGCTTTTGAGGTACACAAGCAAAGTTGAAATCATATTGTCCTGCTAATGGTTTCTGTATTAAAACTTATATTTCTTAGAATATAGTGATTCCATTTGATGACTACATAGACCAAATGGCATGTTTTACTGAATGGGGTGGTAGAAATGAAATTCAAGCAATGTCACTGTTGTATAAAAAGGAATTTGTAATATTTAGTGGTCAGAAACAGATTCAACGTATTATTACTAACAATGGTTTCAAAGACGCAATCTATTTGTGCCACACCCCACAGAAACAATATGAAAGCATCTGCACGCAAGATTTTGTTGCAACAGCTGCCTATTGTCAATGTAAGTCTTGTTGAATATGACTTCTTATAATACATCAGATGCACTAGTATAATTCTATAACTATCTATGCATTGTTTTACAGCTATCGTTTATCAAATACTTTACAGAGGTGTATTTAACATGGTTAACTTAGAGTCTACTGTCCATAAAATGTTACATGACCGAACTGCTACTTTTAGACATGACAAATTTTTCCTCAAAGGCAACATAGAAATGCGAGAGTAAGACTTTTAATACATGCATTGTTGATAATTGATTGGTGATATATATCTAAATTAATTTTGTATCTGTTTAGTCAGTTGACTGCAGAAATATATAATAAAGTAGAGAATGGAATTGATGAACTGGATGATGCACAAAGTGCTGGAAAGAATATACCACCATTTCCCTATAGAGTTGCAAAAGCTCTTGATCCTAATATTTATCGTAATACTGACTTTGACATATGGCATGAGATTAGAAGAGGTAACAGAACTTTTTCTGTGTATATCATAATTATGTACATCTGTCTATGCTTGAAGTTATCATAATTTAAATCGTTTAGAAGTGAAGAATGCAGGTTGGACTAGACACAATAGTCATGAATTACAAGTTGGTGGTAAATGTTTAATTCAAATGGATTTTAATGAAGAAGATTTTGACAAAGCTAACAATAATAATGTCTATGTGTCTTCGCTTGAGAAGGATGCTAATTACAATGATACAAAAGTATTACAAAAAATTGACAAACAGGATCCTGTGTATCTCTTTGGTCATATACAAGAAATGAGTAAAGATCGGGGACCCGTATTGGTTTTCATTGAAGAACTAGGAGAGAAGAAGATTGTGCCATACTCTGCTCTCAAACCGTTGCCTTTAAGAAAAAGTAAACAAAGTAATTGGCCGCCAATGTGCAAAAGGAATATGCTTTTAGACTCCAGTTAGTAACTCAGAAAATTCGCATATGCTGGCCAAAAATTTCCTCTCTTATTAAAATATTTGCATTACATGTTATTAGATCAGAAATGGAAAAAACCGTACAGTGCAGTTTCACGCAAGATTAAACAGACGGTTTCTAGTGTGACTATTTCTTCAGGTACTGTTGACAAAAATGGAAATAATGAAAACTGCTCTGATGGTATTAACAAAAACAGCATTCAGTGGAAAAAGGAATGTTTGTAAGTATTTATTTTTTGATATTTCAAAAACAGTCAGTATTATAAGCTCTTCTTTATTTGAATTTGTCTCCAATTGTAGGAAAGAAGAACAGCCACAGGCATATGAAAACTATGGATTGGAAAAGT
The DNA here is from genome assembly GCF_028453695.1 of Augochlora pura. Lineage (NCBI taxonomy): Eukaryota > Metazoa > Arthropoda > Insecta > Hymenoptera > Halictidae > Augochlora > Augochlora pura. Next base: position 2,013,388 of record NC_135780.1, read on the forward strand.
ATGGTAATTACTCGGTTAATGTACGTAGAATCAATACGAAAAATATTAAACCGATAGGTATATAAAACATTAATAAAAGTCTTTTCCCATAGACCTCTTCTGAAATGTTCCCTACAAAAACGAATCTCGATAATACTCAATCATTAGTAGCGGATATTGGGCAAGAAAATGACAAAGGACATAAAGAAAAAAATACATTTGAAAACATAAATACTGATAAGTATTCAGTAAAAAATTCGAAACCCGATAACGCATTAAGTTCTGATAATAATACAGGATTCGATTCGTACCCGATTCAAAGAACGCAAATGGAAAATTTCTATTCCCCATATTCTGGTATGTAAATTATTATTTCGTTGATCAGGCAGTTTCTCTAGTTATCAATCATTTCTCAGGGGAGCAAATTTCTGCAACTCAAGTGGACAATATATTGCGTTCTATTAACTGTTCGGTACAAAAGAGCGTTGATGTAAACGGCAGTGATTTGCCGTTGTCAGGTATAAGCTAAATTCGTTTCATATATACATTCTCTTTATTAATCTTCGTTTACATATTATATTTTTTCCTTATAGATCCATTTACTTTGAGATTTTTTTATAACTTAGGATTAGAATGTTTTCGCGGGGGCAGCAACTGGAATTATTTGACAAATGAACAGTCATCCGGTGCAGGACAATGGTACCAAGGTACTTTAGATTTTACGTCTATAAAAACATTTCTATATGCTATTACAATTTCTAAATGCAAATTTATTTGTTCTATAGGTATGCCGCAGAACGAGGATGAAATTACAACCATTGCGAACGGTGTGATGCAGCACTGTGCAGTTTCGCCACAAAGATCGGATCACAGTAGTGATCAAAAAGAAAACAACAGTCAATTGTTAAATCAAGAAAGCGGGGACAACTGCGCGACTGTTAAGGATGCAACGGTACAAAATTCCGAAGTAGCAAAGACGGATGAAGGAAAAGATGCGTTGCAACCACCACGCGAGAAAACAAAGGATCAAGAGCCGGTTAACAGGGATTCTTTTCGTCCGAGTAGAAACGTTTTGGCTCCACGATTCAAGAGGAATTCAGACAGTATGTTGTGAGAACAACTTTACAAATAAAATATTTCTGATTAATTGTGATCTAACAAGCACACCATTTATTCTTCAGATCGATATCGTACATCTTCTCACTTTACACATCAGGGTAATCAATATTCACATTCTGGACCAAATACAAAGTCTTCTAAATCGCAAGAATTGAAGAACGACAGTGTGCAACAATCGATGACGGCACCTCATCAAATGCACGATTCAACGGTTGCAGCGATGAACTCGTATCAAGCACCGTACATGCAACAAGGCATGTATTCCGGGATGCCATATTATGCAAACGAGGCAGAAGCATTCGCAAATCCATTTTACCCACCTAATCCAGGATTCTTTCCAATACCTTGTTTACCGCATTCAGATATACCTGATAATGGCAACATGCAACCATTTTCGCCGCACTTGTTTCCCGGAATGGATTACACACAGGCTTATCCTAATGTATGTCCTCCGTACATGTGTCCTCCTCAACCTGCCCCATACAATATGCCGCCTCAAAACATGCAAGAACATTGGTATGCAGTTGCTGGACAACCGCATTATATGCCATATGCTCCCATGTTACCGGTTACTACGGACGGAGTGTGCAATGGGCTAACGCAAAACGTCAATCAGAGTACATCCACTCCGGATTGCATAACCATGCAAGTATGCTCAAACCTGTAAGCATATCTTGCACCAAAATATAAGTAAAACAGTATGTTCCTTCGTTGCGCACAATCTACTATGAGAAGACTGAAGGATTTACCTTACAGTATTGTTCAAACCATCGGCTTTATTAGTACTTAGGAATGTAGATATGTGCAGCACATAAAGTTTCTTTATAACAATAATTTTGATACGTAATGTTAACTAGAGTAATAATATTTTTGCAATAATATTATCCTAAAGTGTTGTAAGAATATAAGCGACAATAGTACAAATCATAAACCTAAATAAGTAATAGCGATCTAATAGATAGTACTAATAGTAACATACCTGTATAATTCTATTCAGCAGACTATTCCATTTCATATTGTAGTAAGTATTCGTTTCGAATGATCGAAACGAAAAACAAGTCTTTATGAAATTTTATACAGGTGACTTAGTTCCTAAATATATTTTGCTGTTATTATTTACATATATCGTTTGTTGAGACACCTTTTTGCAAATAAAAAGATCTATATTTGCTACTGATGTGTGTTGTTTAATCATCTTATGAGGGAAATTTAACTGAAATAAATGGTTAAGAATATTTTATATAAATTGAAAATTAAAAGTAGCGCCATGCGTGGAGCTCCTGGTGGCGAGATCTGAAAGCTCTTCTCACGCTTCGTACAGCGCCAATTAGAAAATGGCAAAACCATGAAACTGCTAGCCAAATAATAGGGCCCTCTGTTGCAAAATCTGGAAGATCTTTTCGGGATCCATACAGCGATAACTAATACATACGTGGTAAAACACTGATTTGGTAGTTCTGTTTGGTTAACAATTTCAGCGTTTGCCATGTACTAATTGTCGCTGTAGGGACCCTGAAAAGAGATTCCACATTTCGTCACAGAGGACTCTACTGCTCAGCTAGCAGTTTCAGCATTTTGCTATTTACTAATTGGCGCTGTACGAACCTCGGAAGAGCTTCCAGATTTCTCTACAAGAGGCGCCACTTGTTGTAAACAGCGCAGAATCATTAACAATTACAAACTAAGTTAAAATTGGTACGCAAAATTAAGCACAGTTCTGGTTAACAGTCTAAGCGTTTTGCTATTTGGTTAATCTTCAGATAAATTATGAAAGGTTTTTAATGAATGAACGAGAACTGGATTTAAGATTTATTTCATGGAATCCATCAAACTTTCGGTAACATCTTTTGTACAACGTATATAGGTCCGTTTCGTACGTAGTAAACGCTACGAGAGAAAAATGAATTAGATAGCGCTATAACAAAGTTTTAAGTACAATCACGGGGCAGTTGCATACGAAGAAACTTCATTCGAACATTCATTCTATTAATACCATGTAGAAATATTACTCATGCAATGGAACCTGCTTACTTATAATTTAAATATGGTAAACGTGGAATGTTCAGGTATAAGTCGCTAGCTTAAGTTACCAATACGTATGAAAGTGTTAAAAGCTGTTGTCTTAACGATTATAAATTTTAAGAAACTCCATCGACACATTAAAGTGTAAAATGTATTTAGAAAGACGACAGCGGTTGGCAGTATTGGAAGAGGATCGAGGATACATCGTTATCAATTTCACATTGTTTCGAATGTCGATTTCTTCGTACAACATGCACAGTCAACAAAAATTCATAGAAATTCGTCGAGAAATGCGATTTAAGGGGGAGTGGTGGGCTTGATTTAGAACGCTAAAAATAAAATAATATTTATGATTCTACTATTATTAATACTAGTATTAATCAAAGCAACATAGAAGATAATTTTTGAAATTGCCAAACCAGGGGCTGTTTCCTAACGCAAAAATAACATTATTTGGCACCTTGGTAAAGAAAAGTAGGCCATTGAAATTGGTTTTTCGGCCACGGAAAAACGTCTCTATAAATTCAGTTCCGACAAAGGTGTCGCGTAAAAAACGAACCAAGTGTTACAATGATATAGAGCTCTCCGACCTTCAATATAAATAAATACGATATAATAATACATACATACATACATATAGAGGTATATACGTATACATACATACACATATAAGAGTATATATCTACAACACGGTTCCGTTAATGTAAAAAGAGTGGAATATGAAACCTCGTTTCGCTCGCGACGCAAATTAGATTGGATCGAAATTCGCGGGCTCGACGGCGGGCTGTTCGATCGAACGTCATTTATCGTTTCCGGTTTCGCGGATGTGAAATGAAAAAAAAAGGCCCGCCGAGTGGGCCATGCGAACGGGCGCGCGCGCACCCCACGCTAATACGCGCCGATCTGACGACTCTAATTGCAATTAAACGCGCCGCGTTACAATCTCCCAGCGGTAAACTCGCGTGTAATTGCAATTACAGACCCGACAGGCTGCGCGAACGAGATTTTTTTCTATAACACCAGGAAAAAATGGAGTTTATCACCCCGCGAGGATACGTCCAGCGTGTCGAGGCACGTAGAAACGGCGATCGAATCGATATTAAACGGCGCAATCTTTTCGAGTGAACCATTTCAAACAAACTGGCGGCTGTCCGAGCGAGTATCGGCCATCGAAAAGAGCTGTTTACGGGTTAGAGGGCCAACGATAGCAGCCCGCGAAATTGTCGCCTAAGTTTAGCCCGTAATCGGGATATCCACGGCCACGATAGTCATTCTCAATTTATTCTCGGTTTATTTACTGTAAGCTCAACCGTATTTTTAGATTCTTCAATTCGCTTTCAGCACCCTCCACATCCTCTTCGCGTTCGTAAATGCATTCGGATGCCTTCCGGAAACTCCCTGGAAACAAACTCGCTGAAAGAGGGCCCTCTCTTTGCACCTGTAAGTATAACAAGAAATTACATATAATTTGCGCGAGATTAGGGTAAATAAAAATTATTAATATAATGCTTATATCCGTTCATCACTGAAAAATCGAGATTGCAAGTAGTTACAGTGTAGAATATAGCAATCGCTTCCTTAGTTCCATTTTCGTTAACTAAATTAAAATCAGATAGTTCTTGCAGACAATGTATTAAATATAGTAAGAAAATATATTAGCTAGCAGTTCTTAATGTAAATCAACTTTTTATACCATTTTAGTCTAATTTTCCCCGTCTTAAAGTAGACGCTCTCAGTTTTTAAGTTGCATAAAAATATCTCAAGATTCATCTGAAATATCGCTTTCAATTCGTGTAATTGTTCTTGGCTTTTTCTTGGCGTCGGAAAGGTCCGTAAACGGACTTATTACACAACCTAATGGTATCGTCGATCCTCCTAATTTCTCATTTATTTATAAAATATAAATCCGTGAATATTGCAGATACCACCACGGAAGCATTAACATGAAATCGAAGAGCGAGCTCGGCGGTAATACTAAATGGTCTTGGTACCTGACGATTCTCAGTGGCCTTGCTGGATCCCGCCGCCGCTCAGGTGTTCTCCGGTTGGTTCAAGTTGCTGTTCAACAGCTCGGTGTTCGCGTTGTTCGCGTTCAGTCTCTGTTGCTCCTTCAGCTTCTTCTTCCTACGCTTGTTCTTCTTGTGCACGCAGGTTAGGACGACGAACAAGGCGAACAGGGAGCCCGCGATGCAACAGGCGACGATGATCCACATGTTCCTAGCATTTTTCGTTTGGATGCGGAGCCGCTCGATGTCCGCGCACGTATCGTACAGCTCGCTGGTCCTGTTATTGAACACCGGCTCGGGAGGACAGCCACGTTTCAACTCCTCGGTGCAGTTGAAAGCCGGCAGTACGTCGATCGCGCGCATTTTCAACCAATGGTGCAGCGTCTGGCATTGGCAAGCGGTCGCGTTGAACTTGATATTGTTTCCAGATAGATCGAGCTTCTTCAGGAAACAGAATGGTGCCAAGTCCTCGGGAGTGACCGACTCGATTGCGTTGTGGGAGACGTTCAGCTCCGTCATAGCGGGCATAAGGCCTAGCTGCGGGATCCTCTTCAGTTTGTTGTGCGATATCTGCAGGAAGTTCAACGGCGACGTGACCTCCATGTGCGTGAACACGTTGTCCTGCAAATAGTCATGAAATCGATACTGATATTATCTATGGTATTCTATCAATACAATACCAAAGTACTTAACAATGTATACCGGATACGTATCAAAATTTTAGGTATTTAGTATCACTCGTCGATACCGAGACTTCAATCAAAGTAACTTTTACATGGTTACTGAATTCTAAACGAAAACTAAACAAAGTTTTTGTTGAAATTTTTCTAAAAGCGTAGTAGTTACTTCGAGTATACATATGAATATATTATAATTATTCGGTATTGAAACAAAATTGTTGAACAGGTATCAATAGGTACGGAGCGATATCATTCTCAACGCTACCTGCAAGTCGTTCGAGCCCAGGTACATCTTCCGCAGATAAGGTAATTGAAACAGGCCGCGCGGTAAGTTGTCGCAGCCGTTCTGCTGCAAGTCCAGCACTTCCAAATAGTGCAGGCTGCTGAACGCGTCCTCGTCGATCGACCGGATGAAGTTGTCGTTCAGGTAGATGAACGCCAGGTTCGTGTACGCGGCCAGGCTGCTGTTCGTTAGTTCGCGAATCCTGTTCACAGACAGGTCCAGGATCTGGAAATACGGATTGCGTGGGAACGTGGATGAGGATCGTTATAGTGCACGGGGACTACCTCTGAAGGTAAAAGCGCTTCGATATTTTTCAGGCTGCAACGGTTCGATCAAATCGTTCGTTAATGCTTGCGCCTTTGAACATTTCATTCATTTATTCACGAGAAAAATCCTTCGGTGTAAAAGAAACTAATACCCAGAGAGAATAGAACGAAATGAAATGTATACAAAAGAAAATATTGACGCATTGAAAATTTGATAAAGTTGTTATTATAAAATATTTTGCAACGATAGTTCTGAACTTGCTAGAAATTGTTTGATTATATCTGTTCTTCACTGCACAGGGTTAGAGTGATTAATCGTTCTATTAATACTTATATGAATAATATATCCATTGATATGTTATCAAATGTCATTTTAGTTCGACGCATTTATCATCCTACCAAAAGGAGGAAATAAGTAATCAAAATTAAATGAAAAATAAGTGGCGTGATAATACGATGTTTTTCTTTATACTATCATAATTATGTAGGCAACGTTTTATACTATATCAAAAGATTCTGACATTTATATATCCTTCGCGGTCGTATTTAGTTCATACATAGATGTCATGCTGGTCGAAGTTAATTATCGTTTAACGAACATGACACATAATACGTAAGATTGAGTAGAAAAAATAATTATATTAACTGTGTTTTACAGTTTAGATATATGTAACATAATAATATGTTTCAAGTTTGTGTAAGAATAGAAATAAATAAATAACTTCGGCGGCTGAGACATATGACCGCAAAGGGGTAATATACCATAAAGCATTAACTATATACATTAACTCGAATATACAGCGTACAAGTCAAAGTTACACTAATGTACGAATACTTTCGTGTATGAGTGCTCATTGACGCCCGTATCGAAGCTTCGAAAATGATAAGTATAGCAAAAAAGTAATAGTTTATCTGTTGGTAGAAACTCGATGGTACCTGAATGTCAGTCTTCAAATTGGCAGGCACTTGTCCCAGGCTGAGATTCACGCAGCGCACCTGCAGCATCGCGTACACCCTGTTGTACCTGCACGTCTTCGAGGGTATGTCCTGGTGCATGACCAAGGTGGAGCCAGCCAATCCGGGCACGATGGTGCCGGGAACGGCGGCCAGGATGAATCCCACTAACAGGAGTCGGTTGATGATCATGCCCAGACCGATGTCTGTAACAGAGACGAGCGGATTTCTCGGTTGAAATCGACGGTCAAGACACGAGAGAGAGAGAGAGTCGAGTCTCGAGAGCGGCGGTTCCGGACGGCGTATCTCGAGAATCGGGAACCCGGTGATCGGAAATCGGGAATCGACGAGTTTCACGAAGCCCACGGGGCAACGTCACGACGATCTATCGATCGGTCGGCGAAACTGTCGGAAGCTTGGCATCGGAACAGAAACGCGATAGAACATTCGCCGGTCGCGAGAGAGCTTTCATGACCGTTCCCCTACCCGCGTTACGTTCCCCGAGCGCGGGCGCTCCTTCCTAAAGAAATCGTGAAAGTTGAAGATGGCCAGCGGGTCTTCGATGCATTATTTTGCGTCAGCCAGGTTCCCCCCGACCTTGTTCCGAACCGGGAACAATGACGGGGGAATTTCTGAGAGGCATTCCCGATGCAGTCTCCTAGGGAGGAACGCGAGCGGATACCTCGCGTGAATTTTTTAACGGCTCCGAATACCTATCGGTCGTCCATGAAGCTCGGGCTACCGCTATTCCCGACGATACCACGATCCTCAAACACCGGTACGATGAAATATTAGCAACTTTGTTTTAATACGGTA
>NC_135780.1:2021612-2027900 GCF_028453695.1 Augochlora pura
TTCTTCACCGGTCCCGCAACTCTTTCCACGCCGACAAGATACCATTTCTACTAAGATTTGAAAATTCGTTTCTTGAATCTTTTCTCCCCCTTTTTTCCGATTTGTGAAACGTCCATTCACAATTTGTATAATACACTTTTAACCTTTTAGGTACAGCAGGATTTCGCGCAAATATAGTTTTTCGTAATTAAATTACCATTTTCTCTTAATATATATATTTTTCCGTATATCTATATATGAGCCGCCCAGTGCACACATCGATTAACTCCACTTTTTGAAAAATCTTAAATTTAAGTGTCAAAGCACTTGGTAAAGTCATAACTTTTTATATTTATAATAACTTTCCTGAATAATAAAGATTAACACCATTAAACGCAAAATTTTTTTTTTTTTTTTGGCTATTCTTTCTTGTTAATTTTATACATTAAATAATATTAATTTTATACATTAAATTATACGTTAAATGAAAGCTATATCTGTATTTATTCATTCTACATTATATATGTGAATCTATGTTATAACAGGAATTTTAAAAATCAATGTACATCATTTCATCGCGTTTCTCGACTTTTTGTTTTATGGAGTTAGTCGATGTGTGCACTGAACGGCTCATATAGTATTAATAATATATATTCTTTTCTTAATGTATTGTATATACACACTTTCACTTTAATTATTTGCTTTAATAAATAATGAAACAATTGAGTGAAGCACGAACCATTCGCGAAAGCCACTATAGTGGCGCGCCGTACATAAACACTAAACGTACCAAGAGGGGTCAAATGACCCCTTTTGAAAATTTACTTTTCTAATTCTTACATTCATTGTTATTTCTGTCGGTCATTTGACTTTCTGTAAATTCTTATATCATCCGATTATTCAATTTCCCACTTTCCGTTTTTCTCGTAGCTTATTTTTTACCGACAAAAATTCTATGGTAAGATTAGGTATAGAAAAATGCCGGTACGTTTAGTGTAAAAGGTTAAAATACCTCCTCTAGACACGTTCAGTTTTATGCAGACCTTAATGAAACCGTTGGCAATTTTAATTAATTTACCGAAACTAGATAATCTCAAGCAAGTTCGAGTTGAAATAGTCTTGAACTTCACCGTCCAAGCGGCGATATTGCGACCAATCAGATTCCACCGAGTTGTGATTATTATTTGTTGAAATCTCTTATCAAGTAAAACATTTTAATTGACGAAATCGTCGAGCTCGTTAGCGCGACAGCTTTAATTGCCGCAGACGTTTATCAAATGCAGCCTCCGCCTATCATAAAATCAATATCTGTCGTGGTTAACTCGATACAATTACGTTCGAGTAATTTCACAAAGCCGTAGGATAGGATCCCAGCGTTTCGTTAATTTTTGTCCAATGTTTTTCATGTCTCATTAGCTGTTTAAAAGCTCCTCTATAACGCTTATCCTGCATACGTAGGCCGCACAACTTTCACAACTCGCAATACAATTTTTTAACGAAAATTTTAAATTAAAGCTTGAAACCTCTACTTTAACATAGAATTTCTGTATTTTAAATTCGTAGCATCCTCGCCATTGTAACCATTTAAATGTGGGACCACGTGTGGCATATTGAAAACTAGCTAGGTTTGTCGAATCGCACGGGCTTTATAAAATTTATTTCAGGAATGTCCTGTGCAGTGGAACGAAGCCCGATCCTTCCCCTTTAATGAAAAAAAAAGGAAACACGGCTGCGATTTTTTTGAAAGTTAGTGCACCATTGAATGCGAAGCCGCGTTTTCAAACCTACGGCGTTTCCATTATCGAGACGCGTTTGCAACGAATTTCAAATTTTCAGTTCGAAATTACTTACAGCGCTATCCACCGTGCGCGACAGTCAGTCTGCTTTTTCTCCATCGTTACAATTCGCTCGGGCAGGCGAGCGTTTCGTTGTAATATTTTCAAATTCGTCCGAGTTCGATCGTAAACGAGATCCGCGACTCCCTCATTTGAAGCTGCGAACTTTTGCGAACGATTGTACCCTTTTCCCCGCGTTTCCCACGTGTTCGTGTTTACCATAAAAAAGTCAATAGCGCCGAACGGCGGGCACAACTCGATATTTCAATTTGTTCGTTTATGGAACGGATGTCGAAGGCGTAAACAAGACAGAATGCAGCGAAGATGGCGACGGGATCGCGAGATCGATAAGCCTCGCGCGGAGACCCGGCGCTGTATTCTATTACGGCTCGCCGGCGTCGTCCCTTTGCCATTTAAGGAAGAACTGCCATCAATAGAATACTTTCGTTTAGGAGAAGATAAGAAAAAAAGACTGAGGAATCTATCTAATTTTAGTTTGGTATATTCGACGAATCGGTTCTTTTACTAAAGAAACGTATAGTGTCCATAAGCTTCATTTACGACTGTTTTATTTTTAATTATTTTTTAGTAACTTAACACGTTGAATGCCACGGGGGTCACCGGTGACCGGCACTGAACTTGGCAGTGACGCCATGGGGGCCACCGGTGACCGGCGCGCTCAGATTGATGAAAATATATATAATTTAAACAAATGACAATACTTATAATTTTTTGTATTATTATCATCGTTGATGTAGTCGTGTGAAGAAATGGATGCAGTATAAAACATTTTAAAAACATTTATCTATTGTATATAATATTTCAACATTATATGTATCGCTAAATGGAAATTTCATCGTGGCACCACGGACAATCCCGGTAAAATTGGCGTGGCATTCAACGTGTTAAGTAATAAGGAATAATTTTATTGCAAAAAGTAATCTCTCCAACATAAAAGAGCTGAATAGAATTAATAAAAAAAAACTTCGAATAAAAATACCTTAAGAATCATCTTAAGAGATATCCTAAAATAAATGCAGAAGAAGCAAAAAGAGTTTACGCCTTTTATGTTATATGTTTCTTTTATCCATTTACCATAGATTTTACATCGATACCAATCTTAATTGCTCTGTGAATATATTTTTTAGAAACTTCAAATATTACCTTCAAGAATAAAAGAAAAGAATCGTCAAGAATAAAAGAAGCGAATCGTCTGCTATAATTACGTATTAATTAGCGACAGCATCCAATTACGTGCGATTAGATACGCGCAACACAATTATAATTCTTTAGAAGAAGAATTTTTTAAACAAATGTAACATCCTATTCAATAAGTGTCCCATTCACGGAAGTTTTGCCCTACCATGATTCATGCGGCTGTTTCTCACCTATGTTTTCCCCGCGTTACCGAAATTGACGGCGAGCATCCTCGCATTAATACTTTCGCGTTACAGTGGCGCGTTCTCCGCGCGGACAAAGGGTTCGCGTCCGTCCCTCTGCTAACCGAGTTAAAACGAAATAACGTAAAAAGGCCGGCGGTTTGGAACGGCCGGGATCGGAAGGACACGAGGCGAGGGGCGAGAATTACGCGCGATTAATCACCTCGCGTGAAAACAGATGGACGCGGGGTCCCGACTCCCGACTCCCGAGACCGGAGACCGGAGACCCGGGTCCCGAGCGGAAAAAAAGGGAGCCTCCGTCCTCGGCGATTTCAGCAGAAGCCGGCGCACAGCCTCGACCTGTCCGGGAATCGTTAGGCGAAATTTATGGACCACCTAGTTCCCGGGCCGGATAACAACGAGCCGCGAAAATAGCGTGTCGAGAGCAAGCCGCTTCTCTCGCGCCGCCCTCTTTGTCTCTTTTTTACTCTCTCTCTCTCTCTTTCTCTTTCTTTTTCTCTCCCCTTCTCTTTTCTCCGGTATATCGCGTAATTTCGTAAGACGGAAAACTCTCCGCCGCCGGATTATTATAGCCGGGCCGTTCCCGACCGGCGATATTTCAAGACTGGGTCAAGTTTACCGGTTCACACGCCGCCACCGACCGTGTAAACCCCGACGTGTCCTCGACGCCGGTGCGACAGCCGGTTCAGGGATTAAGAACTTCGGAGGCCTGCGGGTTGCCGGAGAGATCGTCGCAATTAACCAGTCGACGCGCGCTTATGCCGCGCCACGATCTCTCCCTCGCCCCGGTTAAGCCGCTACACGCTCGCGTAGAAGCCGGACACTTTCCCCCGTGCAGACACTCGCGCCGGGACTCGCCGGGACTCGAATCTTGCGCGGACGATCCCGAGAAACAGGAGCCGGATGCAAATTATTTCACACCTTTATGGAAATCACCGGGGAGGACTTACTAATTACGATAGCCGCGGATATTGCCGGGACAACGGAGAGATCCTGGTTTCTTTAACTCGCTCTTCGGCGCGGAATTGTCGCGGCGATAAACAGAATCAACAACGGTGGAACGACGAAAGTAGCTTTAACGCTAGAACTGCCGCGGTCTAAACGTAATTAATGTACATTGTTTTATAACAATAACGGAACCGGATTCAATTCAACTTCCTACAAGTCTTATTATGGTGTATGCTTGTAATAATAAAATTCATAAAGATTTCTAACGCGTTTTTGTGGTTAATAATGTAGGGATTATTTTGGAAGTAAATCCCACGTGACTCTGTGATAATAATAATAATACGACAACTAAAGACACCTTCGTTTAACAATAACAAGTACAACAGTTTATTATCAATGTCCCACGACTTACAACAATAATAACAACGGCAACGGCAACGCAACAACTTTGACAACAACAACGACTTCAACAACAACAACTACGACAACAACAACAACAACAACAACTACGACAACAACAACGACTTCTTCACGCCACGGTTCTCCTTCGAATGCCACGATCTTCTCCGCCCGTTCTTTCGCCCTTGCTAGTTCTTTTCCAAATTATCCTACTCTCTCTCTCTCTCTCTTTCGCTCTTTCTCTCTCTCTTCCATCCATACTCTTTCGCTCTGCCTCACTCGCTATCTCATTCTTACTCATTCTCTCTCTTCCTTTTTTTATTTCCCTCTCGCTCACTCACACTCTATCTTTCGGGCACGCAGGACTTCGAGGAACCTAAGCAATAGACCTGGGGCCACTCGAAGTCGCCCAAACACTCTGTCGCCATCCGTCCCATTCATTACCATTTTATGACACTCGACCATGCATACCCGGAAAAAACCCTACAATAAAAATTATTACAAGTTCTCCGGAATTGTCCCTCAGCTTCGCACAATTTGGCAGAATTTATCGCCTCAGAAATTGTAAGATAATGTATCGGAAACCAATCGGTTTGCCTGCTTTGGTAATTCTAGAGTTAAGAAATACAAGGCTAATGTTACATTCAAAGTAAAATTGCTCGCGTCGTTCGTGAATAGACAACGGATTCGATACACTCCGATCTAAGCTGTTTTCCTGGTATGACGTAATGTCTCGTTACAGCCGACCAACAGGTTGAGTTACAAGAAGCAAACGTCCGAGTAGATTCGGTTTCGCGCGATCGTGGCAGAACATCTTTGTTCCGCGAAAAAAGATCGGCAACCGATTTATAAATAACGTTATCACGCGCCGGAGGCGTGCGGAAACAGAGCGCCAGCGATCATCGGAGAACGGGAAAATGATTGAGACATTCGATTACCAAGAGGCCATCCAGTGCACGTAGCTGGAGGAGATAAGACCCCGGTATCTTTCAGCGAACGAATAAGCATTAGTTTCCCGTAATCCCCGTAGCGCGCGGTACGCGGTCGGAATAAACGATGCGACGTGACAGGTGACCGAGAGACCGAAAATAAGTCGAAGAAAAGAAAGCGATCCCGCGGCCGGCCTCCTTCCCCGAGGAAATCGTTTCGGAAAAACAGAGGCGAGCTGTCTCCCGACTCGGAGAACAGCCCAGGGATTTTTGATCTCGGGACTCGGCCGAACATGGCCGGGGGTTTATTGCATCTGTTGATTACATTGAGGCCGTTCAACGGCCTGGCCGGAGCCGGTGGACCGGCCTCGGTTTGTAATCGACGTTCCGTGGAGCGGTGAAAAAGAAACAATCGTCGCGGATATATCCACCAACGGAGGCTGGAATCTTCCGTTGGCACCGGGTTCCCGACCCACGCCTAGGCCAATTTTAGGCCGCCTAGGACACTGCGTCCGACGTCATCGGTTCGATCGGGCCAGGAGTCGCCGACGCTCGGATTACGCGCTTTCGCGTATCGGATGGCCGGCGCGCGCGCGAGAGTACCCCCCGACACAGAAAAATCCCGTATTTGCCACGGTCCAAAGGTCGTTCACGGTAGATAGCAGGGACAGAGGAAGCAAGGACGCGCAGACCCGCAGGGCTGGTTGAAAGGTGGCCACGCTGGCGGCCACACTGGGATCGATGCAATACCAGGAGAAAGAGAGAGAGAGAGAGAGAGAGAGAGAGAGAGAGAGAGAG